>NW_028125399.1:0-202637 GCF_965194825.1 Balaenoptera physalus
CCTGAACGAATTTTGTAAGAATTTCTCTCTCTTTCACTGTCTTTGTTTCACGGGTTTTTAAAAGTAATTGATTTTTATAATGGGGTTTAGCTGCTTTTCACTGCTGTGTTTCTGCCGCTTTACACCCACTTGACTCACTTACAGAGAGATATCAAAACATAGGTTTTAAGCTTCTTACTAGTCAGATATATTCTTGGGAGGTGAATAGGGGGTGTTGAGTCCAATTCACTGATCAAGGAGTAGGTCTTGGCTATTACATATTGGGTTTATGGAACGGTATCTGACCTAATTTGAAACCCTTGTTTTATGCATCACCCCACGTCACCTTTCCCCTTAAGCAGCCATAGTGTGTTTTCTAAACATGGGACTCTGTTCTGTTTTGTAATTCAGTTCAAGGGTAGCGGTTTTTACATTCCCTCTATAAGTGATATCTTATGATAAGTGTCTTTTTCTGTGTGACTTATTTCACTTAGAATCGTCGTACCTAAATCCACTCATCATGCTGCTACTAGCCTTATGACGTTGATTTCATGGCTGAGTGATATTCCATTGTACATAAGGACCACAACTTCTTTATCCATTTTTCTCTTTCCTGGGATATTTAAGGTGTAACGAAGTGGAGGTTCTTGTCAACAGAGCAGCCCTAAACTTTGGGGTGCCTGTGTCTTGCTGATTTTTAGTTTTCCCAATTTATACACCCATGAGTGGAAGTGCCCTGTGCTCTCTAAGCTGAGTTTTTTAGATGTTTCAGGACACACCGTACACTTCTCCAGAGTGGCTGTTGGCAATTTACATCCCGCCCATCAGCGTAGCCAGGCTCCCGTTTCTCCATGGCCTGTCCTGCATTTCTGGTTTTGACACTTTATTCAGCATGGCCCTTTTGACCGATGGGAAGCGAGACTTCTTTGTAGCGCTGATTTGCCTTTCCAGGTTGCTTGGTTGGCCAAAAAGGGCGTATGCGTTTTTTCCTGAATATATTCAGGAAAAAACGCATACGCCCTTTTTGGCCAAGGGCATCATTGTCGAGGTTTTGCCGCTTTTCCTGTGCTTTAAAGGCGATTCGAATCTCCCTCCTGAAATCTGTTTCCTGCAATTCTGCCTTGCTTTCCAATCCTCTTCGTTGCCTTCCCTCAATATATTTGTGGACGAGAGTTACCATTTATAAGTCTGCAGGTTTGTGAATTGCAGTGCCCCTGAGCTCCATTGTTCAACTCGCTTTCTTGGGAGCTGGCCGCAAAAGCGCAGGATTGCTTCAGGCCCTATTCTGGTCCCGGGCGGCAGGCTGAGCCTGTGGTTAATTCTTCTTCCTGATGGGGAAGTAGAGTGACCTGTGCCTGTCCCAACACCTAGAGCTAGTCTCTCATTGGTTCCCACTCTTCCCGTTCATCCTCAGGACAAATTGCAACCTGTACGGAACAGGAGGTTAAAGGTGCTGATTCTCCAAGGAGGGAGATTGCTACTAAAGCGGCTGGAATGGCGAACCCGAGCATAAGGAGATGAGAAATGAGGTGCGTTTTGGAAACCTTTCCCGATCACACGGTGTACCATCTTCTGGGTTTCTCATGCATGTTTTCGATGTAGGAAGATGCCCTTGAACCTGGAGATTTGGGACCCATGGGATGGATATCACGCAGTATTACTTTAAAGGGTCTGCGTTTCCTCACCCAACCTCACCAAACCTCTCAGCCCCAAGAGTGTCCACCCTTATGTCTCCATCAGCTGTGGGTCTAGATATGGTCAATCCAGGTGGCATCACAGCCCCTGAACGAATTTTGTAAGAATTTCTCTCTCTTTCACTGTCTTTGTTTCACGGGTTTTTAAAAGTAATTGATTTTTATAATGGGGTTTAGCTGCTTTTCACTGCTGTGTTTCTGCCGCTTTACACCCACTTGACTCACTTACAGAGAGATATCAAAACATAGGTTTTAAGCTTCTTACTAGTCAGATATATTCTTGGGCGGTGAATAGGGGGTGTTGAGTCCAATTCACTGATCAAGGAGTAGGTCTTGGCTATTACATATTGGGTTTATGGAACGGTATCTGACCTAATTTGAAACCCTTGTTTTATGCATCACCCCACCTCACCTTTCCCGTTAAGCAGCCATAGTGTGTTTTCTAAACGTGGGACTCTGTTCTGTTTTGTAGTTCAGTTCAAGGGTAGCGGTTTTTACATTCCCTCTATAAGTGATATCTTATGATAAGTGTCTTTTTCTGTGTGACTTATTTCACTTAGAATCGTCGTACCTAAATCCACTCATCATGCTGCTACTAGCCTTATGACGTTGATTTCATGGCTGAGTGATATTCCATTGTACATAAGGACCACAACTTCTTTATCCATTTTTCTCTTTCCTGGGATATTTAAGGTGTAACGAAGTGGAGGTTCTTGTCAACAGAGCAGCCCTAAACTTTGGGGTGCCTGTGTCTTGCTGATTTTTAGTTTTCCCAATTTATACGCCCATGAGTGGAAGTGCCCTGTGCTCTCTAAGCTGAGTTTTTTAGATGTTTCAGGACACACCGTACACTTCTCCAGAGTGGCTGTTGGCAATTTACATCCCTCCCATCAGCGTAGCCAGGCTCCCGTTTCTCCATGGCCTGTCCTGCATTTCTGGTTTTGACACTTTATTCAGCATGGCCCTTTTGACCGATGGGAAGCGAGACTTCTTTGTAGCGCTGATTTGCCTTTCCAGGTTGCTTGGTTGGCCAAAAAGGGCGTATGCGTTTTTTCCTGAATATATTCAGGAAAAAACGCATACGCCCTTTTTGGCCAAGGGCATCATTGTCGAGGTTTTGCCGCTTTTCCTGTGCTTTAAAGGCGATTCGAATCTCCCTCCTGAAATCTGTTTCCTGCAATTCTGCCTTGCTTTCCAATCCTCTTCGTTGCCTTCCCTCAATATATTTGTGGACGAGAGTTATCATTTATAAGTCTGCAGGTTTGTGAATTGCAGTGCCCCTGAGCTCCATTTTTCAACTCGCTTTCTTGGGAGCTGGCCGCAAAAGCGCAGGATTGCTTCAGGCCCTATTCTGGTCCCGGGCGGCAGGCTGAGCCTGTGGTTAATTCTTCTTCCTGATGGGGAAGTAGAGTGACCTGTGCCTGTCCCAACACCTAGAGCTAGTCTCTCATTGGTTCCCACTCTTCCCGTTCATCCTCAGGACAAATTGCAACCTGTACGGAACAGGAGGTTAAAGGTGCTGATTCTCCAAGGAGGGAGATTGCTACTAAAGCGGCTGGAATGGCGAACCCGAGCATAAGGAGATGAGAAATGAGGTGCGTTTTGGAAACCTTTCCCGATCACACGGTGTACCATCTTCTGGGTTTCTCATGCATGTTTTCGATGTAGGAAGATGCCCTTGAACCTGGAGATTTGGGACCCATGGGATGGATATCACGCAGTATTACTTTAAAGGGTCTGCGTTTCCTCACCCAACCTCACCAAACCTCTCAGCCCCAAGAGTGTCCACCCTTATGTCTCCATTAGCTGTGGGTCTAGATATGGTCAATCCAGGTGGCATCACAGCCCCTGAACGAATTTTGTAAGAATTTCTCTCTCTTTCACTGTCTTTGTTTCACGGGTTTTTAAAAGTAATTGATTTTTATAATGGGGTTTAGCTGCTTTTCACTGCTGTGTTTCTGCCGCTTTACACCCACTTGACTCACTTACAGAGAGATATCAAAACATAGGTTTTAAGATTCTTACTAGTCAGATATATTCTTGGGCGGTGAATAGGGGGTGTTGAGTCCAATTCACTGATCAAGGAGTAGGTCTTGTCTATTACATATTGGGTTTATGGAACGGTATCTGACCTAATTTGAAACCCTTGTTTTATGCATCACCCCACCTCACCTTTCCCGTTAAGCAGCCATAGTGTGTTTTCTAAACGTGGGACTCTGTTCTGTTTTGTAATTCAGTTCAAGGGTAGCGGTTTATACATTCCCTCTATAAGTGATATCTTATGATAAGTGTCTTTTTCTGTGTGACTTTTTTCACTTAGAATCGTCGTACCTAAATCCACTCATCATGCTGCTACTAGCCTTATGACGTTGATTTCATGGCTGAGTGATATTCCATTGTACATAAGGACCACAACTTCTTTATCCATTTTTCTCTTTCCTGGGATATTTAAGGTGTAACGAAGTAGAGGTTCTTGTCAACAGAGCAGCCCTAAACTTTGGGGTGCCTGTGTCTTGCTGATTTTTAGTTTTCCCAATTTATACGCCCATGAGTGGAAGTGCCCTGTGCTCTCTAAGCTGAGTTTTTTAGATGTTTCAGGACACACCGTACACTTCTCCAGAGTGGCTGTTGGCAATTTACATCCCACCCATCAGCGTAGCCAGGCTCCCGTTTCTCCATGGCCTGTCCTGCATTTCTGGTTTTGACACTTTATTCAGCATGGCCCTTTTGACCGATGGGAAGCGAGACTTCTTTGTAGCGCTGATTTGCCTTTCCAGGTTGCTTGGTTGGCCAAAAAGGGCGTATGCGTTTTTTCCTGAATATATTCAGGAAAAAACGCATACGCCCTTTTTGGCCAAGGGCATCATTGTCGAGGTTTTGCCGCTTTTCCTGTGCTTTAAAGGCGATTCGAATCTCCCTCCTGAAATCTGTTTCCTGCAATTCTGCCTTGCTTTCCAATCCTCTTCGTTGCCTACCCTCAATATATTTGTGGACGAGAGTTATCATTTATAAGTCTGCAGGTTTGTGAATTGCAGTGCCCCTGAGCTCCATTGTTCAACTCGCTTTCTTGGGAGCTGGCCGCAAAAGCGCAGGATTGCTTCAGGCCCTATTCTGGTCCCGGGCGGCAGGCTGAGCCTGTGGTTAATTCTTCTTCCTGATGGGGAAGTAGAGTGACCTGTGCCTGTCCCAACACCTAGAGCTAGTCTCTCATTGGTTCCCACTCTTCCCGTTCATCCTCAGGACAAATTGCAACCTGTACGGAACAGGAGGTTAAAGGTGCTGATTCTCCAAGGAGGGAGATTGCTACTAAAGCGGCTGGAATGGCGAACCCGAGCATAAGGAGATGAGAAATGAGGTGCGTTTTGGAAACCTTTCCCGATCACACGGTGTACCATCTTCTGGGTTTCTCATGCATGTTTTCGATGTAGGAAGATGCCCTTGAACCTGGAGATTTGGGACCCATGGGATGGGAACCACGCAGTATTACTTTAAAGGGTCTGCGTTTCCTCACCCAACCTCACCAAACCTCTCAGCCCCAAGAGTGTCCACCCCTATGTCTCCATCAGCTGTGGGTCTAGATATGGTCAATCCAGGTGGCATCATAGCCCCTGAACGAATTTTGTAAGAATTTCTCTCTCTTTCACTGTCTTTGTTTCACGGGTTTTTAAAAGTAATTGATTTTTATAATGGGGTTTAGCTGCTTTTCACTGCTGTGTTTCTGCCGCTTTACACCCACTTGACTCACTTACAGAGAGATATCAAAACATAGGTTTTAAGCTTCTTACTAGTCAGATATATTCTTGGGCGGTGAATAGGGGGTGTTGAGTCCAATTCACTGATCAAGGAGTAGGTCTTGTCTATTACATATTGGGTTTATGGAACGGTATCTGACCTAATTTGAAACCCTTGTTTTATGCATCACCCCACCTCACCTTTCCCGTTAAGCAGCCATAGTGTGTTTACTAAACGTGGGACTCTGTTCTGTTTTGTAATTCAGTTCAAGGGTAGCGGTTTATACATTCCCTCTATAAGTGATATCTTATGATAAGTGTCTTTTTCTGTGTGACTTTTTTCACTTAGAATCGTCGTACCTAAATCCACTCATCATGCTGCTACTAGCCTTATGACGTTGATTTCATGGCTGAGTGATATTCCATTGTACATAAGGACCACAACTTCTTTATCCATTTTTCTCTTTCCTGGGATATTTAAGGTGTAACGAAGTAGAGGTTCTTGTCAACAGAGCAGCCGTAAACTTTGGGGTGCCTGTGTCTTGCTGATTTTTAGTTTTCCCAATTTATACGCCCATGAGTGGAAGTGCCCTGTGCTCTCTAAGCTGAGTTTTTTAGATGTTTCAGGACACACCGTACACTTCTCCAGAGTGGCTGTTGGCAATTTACATCCCACCCATCAGCGTAGCCAGGCTCCCGTTTCTCCATGGCCTGTCCTGCATTTCTGGTTTTGACACTTTATTCAGCATGGCCCTTTTGACCGATGGGAAGCGAGACTTCTTTGTAGCGCTGATTTGCCTTTCCAGGTTGCTTGGTTGGCCAAAAAGGGCGTATGCGTTTTTTCCTGAATATATTCAGGAAATAACGCATACGCCCTTTTTGGCCAAGGGCATCATTGTCGAGGTTTTGCCGCTTTTCCTGTGCTTTAAAGGCGATTCGAATCTCCCTCCTGAAATCTGTTTCCTGCAATTCTGCCTTGCTTTCCAATCCTCTTCGTTGCCTTCCCTCAATATATTTGTGGACGAGAGTTATCATTTATAAGTCTGCAGGTTTGTGAATTGCAGTGCCCCTGAGCTCCATTGTTCAACTCGCTTTCTTGGGAGCTGGCCGCAAAAGCGCAGGATTGCTTCAGGCCCTATTCTGGTCCCGGGCGGCAGGCTGAGCCTGTGGTTAATTCTTCTTCCTGATGGGGAAGTAGAGTGACCTGTGCCTGTCCCAACACCTAGAGCTAGTCTCTCATTGGTTCCCACTCTTCCCGTTCATCCTCAGGACAAATTGCAACCTGTACGGAACAGGAGGTTAAAGGTGCTGATTCTCCAAGGAGGGAGATTGCTACTAAAGCGGCTGGAATGGCGAACCCGAGCATAAGGAGATGAGAAATGAGGTGCGTTTTGGAAACCTTTCCCGATCACACGGTGTACCATCTTCTGGGTTTCTCATGCATGTTTTCGATGTAGGAAGATGCCCTTGAACCTGGAGATTTGGGACCCATGGGATGGGAACCACGCAGTATTACTTTAAAGGGTCTGCGTTTCCTCACCCAACCTCACCAAACCTCTCAGCCCCAAGAGTGTCCACCCCTATGTCTCCATCAGCTGTGGGTCTAGATATGGTCAATCCAGGTGGCATCACAGCCCCTGAACGAATTTTGTAAGAATTTCTCTCTCTTTCACTGTCTTTGTTTCACGGGTTTTTAAAAGTAATTGATTTTTATAATGGGGTTTAGCTGCTTTTCACTGCTGTGTTTCTGCCGCTTTACACCCACTTGACTCACTTACAGAGAGATATCAAAACATAGGTTTTAAGCTTCTTACTAGTCAGATATATTCTTGGGCGGTGAATAGGGGGTGTTGAGTCCAATTCACTGATCAAGGAGTAGGTCTTGGCTATTACATATTGGGTTTATGGAACGGTATCTGACCTAATTTGAAACCCTTGTTTTATGCATCACCCCACCTCACCTTTCCCCTTAAGCAGCCATAGTGTGTTTTCTAAACGTGGGACTCTGTTCTGTTTTGTAATTCAGTTCAAGGGTAGCGGTTTTTACATTCCCTCTATAAGTGATATCTTATGATAAGTGTCTTTTTCTGTGTGACTTATTTCACTTAGAATCGTCGTACCTAAATCCACTCATCATGCTGCTACTAGCCTTATGACGTTGATTTCATGGCTGAGTGATATTCCATTGTACATAAGGACCACAACTTCTTTATCCATTTTTCTCTTTCCTGGGATATTTAAGGTGTAACGAAGTGGAGGTTCTTGTCAACAGAGCAGCCCTAAACTTTGGGGTGCCTGTGTCTTGCTGATTTTTAGTTTTCCCAATTTATACGCCCATGAGTGGAAGTGCCCTGTGCTCTCTAAGCTGAGTTTTTTAGATGTTTCAGGACACACCGTACACTTCTCCAGAGTGGCTGTTGGCAATTTACATCCCTCCCATCAGCGTAGCCAGGCTCCCGTTTCTCCATGGCCTGTCCTGCATTTCTGGTTTTGACACTTTATTCAGCATGGCCCTTTTGACCGATGGGAAGCGAGACTTCTTTGTAGCGCTGATTTGCCTTTCCAGGTTGCTTGGTTGGCCAAAAAGGGCGTATGCGTTTTTTCCTGAATATATTCAGGAAAAAACGCATACGCCCTTTTTGGCCAAGGGCATCATTGTCGAGGTTTTGCCGCTTTTCCTGTGCTTTAAAGGCGATTCAAATCTCCCTCCTGAAATCTGTTTCCTGCAATTCTGCCTTGCTTTCCAATCCTCTTCGTTGCCTTCCCTCAATATATTTGTGGACGAGAGTTATCATTTATAAGTCTGCAGGTTTGTGAATTGCAGTGCCCCTGAGCTCCATTTTTCAACTCGCTTTCTTGGGAGCTGGCCGCAAAAGCGCAGGATTGCTTCAGGCCCTATTCTGGTCCCGGGCGGCAGGCTGAGCCTGTGGTTAATTCTTCTTCCTGATGGGGAAGTAGAGTGACCTGTGCCTGTCCCAACACCTAGAGCTAGTCTCTCATTGGTTCCCACTCTTCCCGTTCATCCTCAGGACAAATTGCAACCTGTACGGAACAGGAGGTTAAAGGTGCTGATTCTCCAAGGAGGGAGATTGCTACTAAAGCGGCTGGAATGGCGAACCCGAGCATAAGGAGATGAGAAATGAGGTGCGTTTTGGAAACCTTTCCCGATCACACGGTGTACCATCTTCTGGGTTTCTCATGCATGTTTTCGATGTAGGAAGATGCCCTTGAACCTGGAGATTTGGGACCCATGGGATGGGAACCACGCAGTATTACTTTAAAGGGTCTGCGTTTCCTCACCCAACCTCACCAAACCTCTCAGCCCCAAGAGTGTCCACCCCTATGTCTCCATCAGCTGTGGGTCTAGATATGGTCAATCCAGGTGGCATCACAGCCCCTGAACGAATTTTGTAAGAATTTCTCTCTCTTTCACTGTCTTTGTTTCACGGGTTTTTAAAAGTAATTGATTTTTATAATGGGGTTTAGCTGCTTTTCACTGCTGTGTTTCTGCCGCTTTACACCCACTTGACTCACTTACAGAGAGATATCAAAACATAGGTTTTAAGCTTCTTACTAGTCAGATATATTCTTGGGCGGTGAATAGGGGGTGTTGAGTCCAATTCACTGATCAAGGAGTAGGTCTTGGCTATTACATATTGGGTTTATGGAACGGTATCTGACCTAATTTGAAACCCTTGTTTTATGCATCACCCCACGTCACCTTTCCCCTTAAGCAGCCATAGTGTGTTTTCTAAACATGGGACTCTGTTCTGTTTTGTAATTCAGTTCAAGGGTAGCGGTTTTTACATTCCCTCTATAAGTGATATCTTATGATAAGTGTCTTTTTCTGTGTGACTTATTTCACTTAGAATCGTCGTACCTAAATCCACTCATCATGCTGCTACTAGCCTTATGACGTTGATTTCATGGCTGAGTGATATTCCATTGTACATAAGGACCACAACTTCTTTATCCATTTTTCTCTTTCCTGGGATATTTAAGGTGTAACGAAGTGGAGGTTCTTGTCAACAGAGCAGCCCTAAACTTTGGGGTGCCTGTGTCTTGCTGATTTTTAGTTTTCCCAATTTATACGCCCATGAGTGGAAGTGCCCTGTGCTCTCTAAGCTGAGTTTTTTAGATGTTTCAGGACACACCGTACACTTCTCCAGAGTGGCTGTTGGCAATTTACATCCCTCCCATCAGCGTAGCCAGGCTCCCGTTTCTCCATGGCCTGTCCTGCATTTCTGGTTTTGACACTTTATTCAGCATGGCCCTTTTGACCGATGGGAAGCGAGACTTCTTTGTAGCGCTGATTTGCCTTTCCAGGTTGCTTGGTTGGCCAAAAAGGGCGTATGCGTTTTTTCCTGAATATATTCAGGAAAAAACGCATACGCCCTTTTTGGCCAAGGGCATCATTGTCGAGGTTTTGCCGCTTTTCCTGTGCTTTAAAGGCGATTCGAATCTCCCTCCTGAAATCTGTTTCCTGCAATTCTGCCTTGCTTTCCAATCCTCTTCGTTGCCTTCCCTCAATATATTTGTGGACGAGAGTTATCATTTATAAGTCTGCAGGTTTGTGAATTGCAGTGCCCCTGAGCTCCATTTTTCAACTCGCTTTCTTGGGAGCTGGCCGCAAAAGCGCAGGATTGCTTCAGGCCCTATTCTGGTCCCGGGCAGCAGACTGAGCCTGTGGTTAATTCTTCTTCCTGATGGGGAAGTAGAGTGACCTGTGCCTGTCCCAACACCTAGAGCTAGTCTCTCATTGGTTCCCACTCTTCCCGTTCATCCTCAGGACAAATTGCAACCTGTACGGAACAGGAGGTTAAAGGTGCTGATTCTCCAAGGAGGGAGATTGCTACTAAAGCGGCTGGAATGGCGAACCCGAGCATAAGGAGATGAGAAATGAGGTGCGTTTTGGAAACCTTTCCCGATCACACGGTGTACCATCTTCTGGGTTTCTCATGCATGTTTTCGATGTAGGAAGATGCCCTTGAACCTGGAGATTTGGGACCCATGGGATGGGAACCACGCAGTATTACTTTAAAGGGTCTGCGTTTCCTCACCCAACCTCACCAAACCTCTCAGCCCCAAGAGTGTCCAGCCCTATGTCTCCATCAGCTGTGGGTCTAGATATGGTCAATCCAGGAGGCATCACAGCCCCTGAACGAATTTTGTAAGAATTTCTCTCTCTTTCACTGTCTTTGTTTCACGGGTTTTTAAAAGTAATTGATTTTTATAATGGGGTTTAGCTGCTTTTCACTGCTGTGTTTCTGCCGCTTTACACCCACTTGACTCACTTACAGAGAGATATCAAAACATAGGTTTTAAGCTTCTTACTAGTTAGATATATTCTTGGGCGGTGAATAGGGGGTGTTGAGTCCAATTCACTGATCAAGGAGTAGGTCTTGGCTATTACATATTGGGTTTATGGAACGGTATCTGACCTAATTTGAAACCCTTGTTTTATGCATCACCCCACCTCACCTTTCCCGTTAAGCAGCCATAGTGTGTTTTCTAAACGTGGGACTCTGTTCTGTTTTGTAATTCAGTTCAAGGGTAGCGGTTTTTACATTCCCTCTATAAGTGATATCTTATGATAAGTGTCTTTTTCTGTGTGACTTATTTCACTTAGAATCGTCGGACCTAAATCCACTCATCATGCTGCTACTAGCCTTATGACGTTGATTTCATGGCTGAGTGATATTCCATTGTACATAAGGACCACAACTTCTTTATCCATTTTTCTCTTTCCTGGGATATTTAAGGTGTAACGAAGTGGAGGTTCTTGTCAACAGAGCAGCCCTAAACTTTGGGGTGCCTGTGTCTTGCTGATTTTTAGTTTTCCCAATTTATACGCCCATGAGTGGAAGTGCCCTGTGCTCTCTAAGCTGAGTTTTTTAGATGTTTCAGGACACACCGTACACTTCTCCAGAGTGGCTGTTGGCAATTTACATCCCTCCCATCAGCGTAGCCAGGCTCCCGTTTCTCCATGGCCTGTCCTGCATTTCTGGTTTTGACACTTTATTCAGCATGGCCCTTTTGACCGATGGGAAGCGAGACTTCTTTGTAGCGCTGATTTGCCTTTCCAGGTTGCTTGGTTGGCCAAAAAGGGCGTATGCGTTTTTTCCTGAATATATTCAGGAAAAAACGCATACGCCCTTTTTGGCCAAGGGCATCATTGTCGAGGTTTTGCCGCTTTTCCTGTGCTTTAAAGGCGATTCGAATCTCCCTCCTGAAATCTGTTTCCTGCAATTCTGCCTTGCTTTCCAATCCTCTTCGTTGCCTTCCCTCAATATATTTGTGGACGAGAGTTATCATTTATAAGTCTGCAGGTTTGTGAATTGCAGTGCCCCTGAGCTCCATTTTTCAACTCGCTTTCTTGGGAGCTGGCCGCAAAAGCGCAGAATTGCTTCAGGCCCTATTCTGGTCCCGGGCGGCAGGCTGAGCCTGTGGTTAATTCTTCTTCCTGATGGGGAAGTAGAGTGACCTGTGCCTGTCCCAACACCTAGAGCTAGTCTCTCATTGGTTCCCACTCTTCCCGTTCATCCTCAGGACAAATTGCAACCTGTACGGAACAGGAGGTTAAAGGTGCTGATTCTCCAAGGAGGGAGATTGCTACTAAAGCGGCTGGAATGGCGAACCCGAGCATAAGGAGATGAGAAATGAGGTGCGTTTTGGAAACCTTTCCCGATCACACGGTGTACCATCTTCTGGGTTTCTCATGCATGTTTTCGATGTAGGAAGATGCCCTTGAACCTGGAGATTTGGGACCCATGGGATGGGAACCACGCAGTATTACTTTAAAGGGTCTGCGTTTCCTCACCCAACCTCACCAAACCTCTCAGCCCCAAGAGTGTCCAGCCCTATGTCTCCATCAGCTGTGGGTCTAGATATGGTCAATCCAGGTGGCATCACAGCCCCTGAACGAATTTTGTAAGAATTTCTCTCTCTTTCACTGTCTTTGTTTCACGGGTTTTTAAAAGTAATTGATTTTTATAATGGGGTTTAGCTGCTTTTCACTGCTGTGTTTCTGCCGCTTTACACCCACTTGACTCACTTACAGAGAGATATCAAAACATAGGTTTTAAGCTTCTTACTAGTCAGATATATTCTTGGGAGGTGAATAGGGGGTGTTGAGTCCAATTCACTGATCAAGGAGTAGGTCTTGTCTAGTACATATTGGGTTTATGGAACGGTATCTGACCTAATTTGAAACCCTTGTTTTATGCATCACCCCACCTCACCTTTCCCGTTAAGCAGCCATAGTGTGTTTTCTAAACGTGGGACTCTGTTCTGTTTTGTAGTTCAGTTCAAGGGTAGCGGTTTTTACATTCCCTCTATAAGTGATATCTTATGATAAGTGTCTTTTTCTGTGTGACTTATTTCACTTAGAATCGTCGTACCTAAATCCACTCATCATGCTGCTACTAGCCTTATGACGTTGATTTCATGGCTGAGTGATATTCCATTGTACATAAGGACCACAACTTCTTTATCCATTTTTCTCTTTCCTGGGATATTTAAGGTGTAACGAAGTGGAGGTTCTTGTCAACAGAGCAGCCCTAAACTTTGGGGTGCCTGTGTCTTGCTGATTTTTAGTTTTCCCAATTTATACGCCCATGAGTGGAAGTGCCCTGTGCTCTCTAAGCTGAGTTTTTTAGATGTTTCAGGACACACCGTACACTTCTCCAGAGTGGCTGTTGGCAATTTACATCCCTCCCATCAGCGTAGCCAGGCTCCCGTTTCTCCATGGCCTGTCCTGCATTTCTGGTTTTGACACTTTATTCAGCATGGCCCTTTTGACCGATGGGAAGCGAGACTTCTTTGTAGCGCTGATTTGCCTTTCCAGGTTGCTTGGTTGGCCAAAAAGGGCGTATGCGTTTTTTCCTGAATATATTCAGGAAGAAACGCATACGCCCTTTTTGGCCAAGGGCATCATTGTCGAGGTTTTGCCGCTTTTCCTGTGCTTTAAAGGCGATTCGAATCTCCCTCCTGAAATCTGTTTCCTGCAATTCTGCCTTGCTTTCCAATCCTCTTCGTTGCCTTCCCTCAATATATTTGTGGACGAGAGTTATCATTTATAGTCTGCAGGTTTGTGAATTGCAGTGCCCCTGAGCTCCATTTTTCAACTCGCTTTCTTGGGAGCTGGCCGCAAAAGCGCAGGATTGCTTCAGGCCCTATTCTGGTCCCGGGCGGCAGGCTGAGCCTGTGGTTAATTCTTCTTCCTGATGGGGAAGTAGAGTGACCTGTGCCTGTCCCAACACCTAGAGCTAGTCTCTCATTGGTTCCCACTCTTCCCGTTCATCCTCAGGACAAATTGCAACCTGTACGGAACAGGAGGTTAAAGGTGCTGATTCTCCAAGGAGGGAGATTGCTACTAAAGCGGCTGGAATGGCGAACCCGAGCATAAGGAGATGAGAAATGAGGTGCGTTTTGGAAACCTTTCCCGATCACACGGTGTACCATCTTCTGGGTTTCTCATGCATGTTTTCGATGTAGGAAGATGCCCTTGAACCTGGAGATTTGGGACCCATGGGATGGGAACCACGCAGTATTACTTTAAAGGGTCTGCGTTTCCTCACCCAACCTCACCAAACCTCTCAGCCCCAAGAGTGTCCACCCCTATGTCTCCATCAGCTGTGGGTCTAGATATGGTCAATCCAGGTGGCATCACAGCCCCTGAACGAATTTTGTAAGAATTTCTCTCTCTTTCACTGTCTTTGTTTCACGGGTTTTTAAAAGTAATTGATTTTTATAATGGGGTTTAGCTGCTTTTCACTGCTGTGTTTCTGCCGCTTTACACCCACTTGACTCACTTACAGAGAGATATCAAAACATAGGTTTTAAGCTTCTTACTAGTCAGATATATTCTTGGGCGGTGAATAGGGGGTGTTGAGTCCAATTCACTGATCAAGGAGTAGGTCTTGGCTATTACATATTGGGTTTATGGAACGGTATCTGACCTAATTTGAAACCCTTGTTTTATGCATCACCCCACCTCACCTTTCCCCTTAAGCAGCCATAGTGTGTTTTCTAAACGTGGGACTCTTCTGTTTTGTAATTCAGTTCAAGGGTAGCGGTTTTTACATTCCCTCTATAAGTGATATCTTATGATAAGTGTCTTTTTCTGTGTGACTTATTTCACTTAGAATCGTCGTACCTAAATCCACTCATCATGCTGCTACTAGCCTTATGACGTTGATTTCATGGCTGAGTGATATTCCATTGTACATAAGGACCACAACTTCTTTATCCATTTTTCTCTTTCCTGGGATATTTAAGGTGTAATGAAGTGGAGGTTCTTGTCAACAGAGCAGCCCTAAACTTTGGGGTGCCTGTGTCTTGCTGATTTTTAGTTTTCCCAATTTATACGCCCATGAGTGGAAGTGCCCTGTGCTCTCTAAGCTGAGTTTTTTAGATGTTTCAGGACACACCGTACACTTCTCCAGAGTGGCTGTTGGCAATTTACATCCCGCCCATCAGCGTAGCCAGGCTCCCGTTTCTCCATGGCCTGTCCTGCATTTCTGGTTTTGACACTTTATTCAGCATGGCCCTTTTGACCGATGGGAAGCGAGACTTCTTTGTAGCGCTGATTTGCCTTTCCAGGTTGCTTGGTTGGCCAAAAAGGGCGTATGCGTTTTTTCCTGAATATATTCAGGAAAAAACGCATACGCCCTTTTTGGCCAAGGGCATCATTGTCGAGGTTTTGCCGCTTTTCCTGTGCTTTAAAGGCGATTCGAATCTCCCTCCTGAAATCTGTTTCCTGCAATTCTGCCTTGCTTTCCAATCCTCTTCGTTGCCTTCCCTCAATATATTTGTGGACGAGAGTTATCATTTATAAGTCTGCAGGTTTGTGAATTGCAGTGCCCCTGAGCTCCATTTTTCAACTCGCTTTCTTGGGAGCTGGCCGCAAAAGCGCAGGATTGCTTCAGGCCCTATTCTGGTCCCGGGCGGCAGGCTGAGCCTGTGGTTAATTCTTCTTCCTGATGGGGAAGTAGAGTGACCTGTGCCTGTCCCAACACCTAGAGCTAGTCTCTCATTGGTTCCCACTCTTCCCGTTCATCCTCAGGACAAATTGCAACCTGTACGGAACAGGAGGTTAAAGGTGCTGATTCTCCAAGGAGGGAGATTGCTACTAAAGCGGCTGGAATGGCGAACCCGAGCATAAGGAGATGAGAAATGAGGTGCGTTTTGGAAACCTTTCCCGATCACACGGTGTACCATCTTCTGGGTTTCTCATGCATGTTTTCGATGTAGGAAGATGCCCTTGAACCTGGAGATTTGGGACCCATGGGATGGGAACCACGCAGTATTACTTTAAAGGGTCTGCGTTTCCTCACCCAACCTCACCAAACCTCTCAGCCCCAAGAGTGTCCACCCCTATGTCTCCATCAGCTGTGGGTCTAGATATGGTCAATCCAGGTGGCATCACAGCCCCTGAACGAATTTTGTAAGAATTTCTCTCTCTTTCACTGTCTTTGTTTCACGGGTTTTTAAAAGTAATTGATTTTTATAATGGGGTTTAGCTGCTTTTCACTGCTGTGTTTCTGCCGCTTTACACCCACTTGACTCACTTACAGAGAGATATAAAAACATAGGTTTTAAGCTTCTTACTAGTCAGATATATTCTTGGGCGGTGAATAGGGGGTGTTGAGTCCAATTCACTGATCAAGGAGTAGGTCTTGGCTATTACATATTGGGTTTATGGAACGGTATCTGACCTAATTTGAAACCCTTGTTTTATGCATCACCCCACCTCACCTTTCCCCTTAAGCAGCCATAGTGTGTTTTCTAAACGTGGGACTCTGTTCTGTTTTGTAATTCAGTTCAAGGGTAGCGGTTTTTACATTCCCTCTATAAGTGATATCTTATGATAAGTGTCTTTTTCTGTGTGACTTATTTCACTTAGAATCGTCGTACCTAAATCCACTCATCATGCTGCTACTAGCCTTATGACGTTGATTTCATGGCTGAGAGATATTCCATTGTACATAAGGACCACAACTTCTTTATCCATTTTTCTCTTTCCTGGGATATTTAAGGTGTAACGAAGTGGAGGTTCTTGTCAACAGAGCAGCCCTAAACTTTGGGGTGCCTGTGTCTTGCTGATTTTTAGTTTTCCCAATTTATACGCCCATGAGTGGAAGTGCCCTGTGCTCTCTAAGCTGAGTTTTTTAGATGTTTCAGGACACACCGTACACTTCTCCAGAGTGGCTGTTGGCAATTTACATCCCGCCCATCAGCGTAGCCAGGCTCCCGTTTCTCCATGGCCTGTCCTGCATTTCTGGTTTTGACACTTTATTCAGCATGGCCCTTTTGACCGATGGGAAGCGAGACTTCTTTGTAGCGCTGATTTGCCTTTCCAGGTTGCTTGGTTGGCCAAAAAGGGCGTATGCGTTTTTTCCTGAATATATTCAGGAAAAAACGCATACGCCCTTTTTGGCCAAGGGCATCATTGTCGAGGTTTTGCCGCTTTTCCTGTGCTTTAAAGGCGATTCGAATCTCCCTCCTGAAATCTGTTTCCTGCAATTCTGCCTTGCTTTCCAATCCTCTTCGTTGCCTTCCCTCAATATATTTGTGGACGAGAGTTATCATTTATAAGTCTGCAGGTTTGTGAATTGCAGTGCCCCTGAGCTCCATTTTTCAACTCGCTTTCTTGGGAGCTGGCCGCAAAAGCGCAGGATTGCTTCAGGCCCTATTCTGGTCCCGGGCGGCAGGCTGAGCCTGTGGTTAATTCTTCTTCCTGATGGGGAAGTAGAGTGACCTGTGCCTGTCCCAACACCTAGAGCTAGTCTCTCATTGGTTCCCACTCTTCCCGTTCATCCTCAGGACAAATTGCAACCTGTACGGAACAGGAGGTTAAAGGTGCTGATTCTCCAAGGAGGGAGATTGCTACTAAAGCGGCTGGAATGGCGAACCCGAGCATAAGGAGATGAGAAATGAGGTGCGTTTTGGAAACCTTTCCCGATCACACGGTGTACCATCTTCTGGGTTTCTCATGCATGTTTTCGATGTAGGAAGATGCCCTTGAACCTGGAGATTTGGGACCCATGGGATGGGAACCACGCAGTATTACTTTAAAGGGTCTGCGTTTCCTCACCCAACCTCACCAAACCTCTCAGCCCCAAGAGTGTCCACCCCTATGTCTCCATCAGCTGTGGGTCTAGATATGGTCAATCCAGGTGGCATCACAGCCCCTGAACGAATTTTGTAAGAATTTCTCTCTCTTTCACTGTCTTTGTTTCACGGGTTTTTAAAAGTAATTGATTTTTATAATGGGGTTTAGCTGCTTTTCACTGCTGTGTTTCTGCCGCTTTACACCCACTTGACTCACTTACAGAGAGATATCAAAACATAGGTTTTAAGCTTCTTACTAGTCAGATATATTCTTGGGCGGTGAATAGGGGGTGTTGAGTCCAATTCACTGATCAAGGAGTAGGTCTTGGCTATTACATATTGGGTTTATGGAACGGTATCTGACCTAATTTGAAACCCTTGTTTTATGCATCACCCCACCTCACCTTTCCCCTTAAGCAGCCATAGTGTGTTTTCTAAACGTGGGACTCTGTTCTGTTTTGTAATTCAGTTCAAGGGTAGCGGTTTTTACATTCCCTCTATAAGTGATATCTTATGATAAGTGTCTTTTTCTGTGTGACTTATTTCACTTAGAATCGTCGTACCTAAATCCACTCATCATGCTGCTACTAGCCTTATGACGTTGATTTCATGGCTGAGAGATATTCCATTGTACATAAGGACCACAACTTCTTTATCCATTTTTCTCTTTCCTGGGATATTTAAGGTGTAACGAAGTGGAGGTTCTTGTCAACAGAGCAGCCCTAAACTTTGGGGTGCCTGTGTCTTGCTGATTTTTAGTTTTCCCAATTTATACGCCCATGAGTGGAAGTGCCCTGTGCTCTCTAAGCTGAGTTTTTTAGATGTTTCAGGACACACCGTACACTTCTCCAGAGTGGCTGTTGGCAATTTACATCCCGCCCATCAGCGTAGCCAGGCTCCCGTTTCTCCATGGCCTGTCCTGCATTTCTGGTTTTGACACTTTATTCAGCATGGCCCTTTTGACCGATGGGAAGCGAGACTTCTTTGTAGCGCTGATTTGCCTTTCCAGGTTGCTTGGTTGGCCAAAAAGGGCGTATGCGTTTTTTCCTGAATATATTCAGGAAAAAACGCATACGCCCTTTTTGGCCAAGGGCATCATTGTCGAGGTTTTGCCGCTTTTCCTGTGCTTTAAAGGCGATTCGAATCTCCCTCCTGAAATCTGTTTCCTGCAATTCTGCCTTGCTTTCCAATCCTCTTCGTTGCCTTCCCTCAATATATTTGTGGACGAGAGTTATCATTTATAAGTCTGCAGGTTTGTGAATTGCAGTGCCCCTGAGCTCCATTTTTCAACTCGCTTTCTTGGGAGCTGGCCGCAAAAGCGCAGGATTGCTTCAGGCCCTATTCTGGTCCCGGGCGGCAGGCTGAGCCTGTGGTTAATTCTTCTTCCTGATGGGGAAGTAGAGTGACCTGTGCCTGTCCCAACACCTAGAGCTAGTCTCTCATTGGTTCCCACTCTTCCCGTTCATCCTCAGGACAAATTGCAACCTGTACGGAACAGGAGGTTAAAGGTGCTGATTCTCCAAGGAGGGAGATTGCTACTAAAGCGGCTGGAATGGCGAACCCGAGCATAAGGAGATGAGAAATGAGGTGCGTTTTGTAAACCTTTCCCGATCACACGGTGTACCATCTTCTGGGTTTCTCATGCATGTTTTCGATGTAGGAAGATGCCCTTGAACCTGGAGATTTGGGACCCATGGGATGGGAACCACGCAGTATTACTTTAAAGGGTCTGCGTTTCCTCACCCAACCTCACCAAACCTCTCAGCCCCAAGAGTGTCCACCCCTATGTCTCCATCAGCTGTGGGTCTAGATATGGTCAATCCAGGTGGCATCACAGCCCCTGAACGAATTTTGTAAGAATTTCTCTCTCTTTCACTGTCTTTGTTTCACGGGTTTTTAAAAGTAATTGATTTTTATAATGGGGTTTAGCTGCTTTTCACTGCTGTGTTTCTGCCGCTTTACACCCACTTGACTCACTTACAGAGAGATATCAAAACATAGGTTTTAAGCTTCTTACTAGTCAGATATATTCTTGGGCGGTGAATAGGGGGTGTTGAGTCCAATTCACTGATCAAGGAGTAGGTCTTGTCTATTACATATTGGGTTTATGGAACGGTATCTGACCTAATTTGAAACCCTTGTTTTATGCATCACCCCACCTCACCTTTCCCGTTAAGCAGCCATAGTGTGTTTTCTAAACGTGGGACTCTGTTCTGTTTTGTAATTCAGTTCAAGGGTAGCGGTTTATACATTCCCTCTATAAGTGATATCTTATGATAAGTGTCTTTTTCTGTGTGACTTTTTTCACTTAGAATCTTCGTACCTAAATCCACTCATCATGCTGCTACTAGCCTTATGACGTTGATTTCATGGCTGAGTGATATTCCATTGTACATAAGGACCACAACTTCTTTATCCATTTTTCTCTTTCCTGGGATATTTAAGGTGTAACGAAGTAGAGGTTCTTGTCAACAGAGCAGCCGTAAACTTTGGGGTGCCTGTGTCTTGCTGATTTTTAGTTTTCCCAATTTATACGCCCATGACTGGAAGTGCCCTGTGCTCTCTAAGCTGAGTTTTTTAGATGTTTCAGGACACACCGTACACTTCTCCAGAGTGGCTGTTGGCAATTTACATCCCACCCATCAGCGTAGCCAGGCTCCCGTTTCTCCATGGCCTGTCCTGCATTTCTGGTTTTGACACTTTATTCAGCATGGCCCTTTTGACCGATGGGAAGCGAGACTTCTTTGTAGCGCTGATTTGCCTTTCCAGGTTGCTTGGTTGGCCAAAAAGGGCGTATGCGTTTTTTCCTGAATATATTCAGGAAAAAACGCATACGCCCTTTTTGGCCAAGGGCATCATTGTCGAGGTTTTGCCGCTTTTCCTGTGCTTTAAAGGCGATTCGAATCTCCCTCCTGAAATCTGTTTCCTGCAATTCTGCCTTGCTTTCCAATCCTCTTCGTTGCCTTCCCTCAATATATTTGTGGACGAGAGTTATCATTTATAAGTCTGCAGGTTTGTGAATTGCAGTGCCCCTGAGCTCCATTTTTCAACTCGCTTTCTTGGGAGCTGGCCGCAAAAGCGCAGGATTGCTTCAGGCCCTATTCTGGTCCCGGGCGGCAGGCTGAGCCTGTGTTTAATTCTTCTTCCTGATGGGGAAGTAGAGTGACCTGTGCCTGTCCCAACACCTAGAGCTAGTCTCTCATTGGTTCCCACTCTTCCCGTTCATCCTCAGGACAAATTGCAACCTGTACGGAACAGGAGGTTAAAGGTGCTGATTCTCCAAGGAGGGAGATTGCTACTAAAGCGGCTGGAATGGCGAACCCGAGCATAAGGAGATGAGAAATGAGGTGCGTTTTGGAAACCTTTCCCGATCACACGGTGTACCATCTTCTGGGTTTCTCATGCATGTTTTCGATGTAGGAAGATGCCCTTGAACCTGGAGATTTGGGACCCATGGGATGGGAACCACGCAGTATTACTTTAAAGGGTCTGCGTTTCCTCACCCAACCTCACCAAACCTCTCAGCCCCAAGAGTGTCCACCCCTATGTCTCCATCAGCTGTGGGTCTAGATATGGTCAATCCAGGTGGCATCACAGCCCCTGAACGAATTTTGTAAGAATTTCTCTCTCTTTCACTGTCTTTGTTTCACGGGTTTTTAAAAGTAATTGATTTTTATAATGGGGTTTAGCTGCTTTTCACTGCTGTGTTTCTGCCGCTTTACACCCACTTGACTCACTTACAGAGAGATATCAAAACATAGGTTTTAAGCTTCTTTCTAGTCAGATATATTCTTGGGAGGTGAATAGGGGGTGTTGAGTCCAATTCACTGATCAAGGAGTAGGTCTTGGCTATTACATATTGGGTTTATGGAACGGTATCTGACCTAATTTGAAACCCTTGTTTTATGCATCACCCCACCTCACCTTTCCCCTTAAGCAGCCATAGTGTGTTTTCTAAACGTGGGACTCTGTTCTGTTTTGTAATTCAGTTCAAGGGTAGCGGTTTTTACATTCCCTCTATAAGTGATATCTTATGATAAGTGTCTTTTTCTGTGTGACTTATTTCACTTAGAATCGTCGTACCTAAATCCACTCATCATGCTGCTACTAGCCTTATGACGTTGATTTCATGGCTGAGAGATATTCCATTGTACATAAGGACCACAACTTCTTTATCCATTTTTCTCTTTCCTGGGATATTTAAGGTGTAACGAAGTGGAGGTTCTTGTCAACAGAGCAGCCCTAAACTTTGGGGTGCCTGTGTCTTGCTGATTTTTAGTTTTCCCAATTTATACGCCCATGAGTGGAAGTGCCCTGTGCTCTCTAAGCTGAGTTTTTTAGATGTTTCAGGACACACCGTACACTTCTCCAGAGTGGCTGTTGGCAATTTACATCCCTCCCATCAGCGTAGCCAGGCTCCCGTTTCTCCATGGCCTGTCCTGCATTTCTGGTTTTGACACTTTATTCAGCATGGCCCTTTTGACCGATGGGAAGCGAGACTTCTTTGTAGCGCTGATTTGCCTTTCCAGGTTGCTTGGTTGGCCAAAAAGGGCGTATGCGTTTTTTCCTGAATATATTCAGGAAAAAACGCATACGCCCTTTTTGGCCAAGGGCATCATTGTCGAGGTTTTGCCGCTTTTCCTGTGCTTTAAAGGCGATTCGAATCTCCCTCCTGAAATCTGTTTCCTGCAATTCTGCCTTGCTTTCCAATCCTCTTCGTTGCCTTCCCTCAATATATTTGTGGACGAGAGTTATCATTTATAAGTCTGCAGGTTTGTGAATTGCAGTGCCCCTGAGCTCCATTTTTCAACTCGCTTTCTTGGGAGCTGGCCGCAAAAGCGCAGGATTGCTTCAGGCCCTATTCTGGTCCCGGGCGGCAGGCTGAGCCTGTGGTTAATTCTTCTTCCTGATGGGGAAGTAGAGTGACCTGTGCCTGTCCCAACACCTAGAGCTAGTCTCTCATTGGTTCCCACTCTTCCCGTTCATCCTCAGGACAAATTGCAACCTGTACGGAACAGGAGGTTAAAGGTGCTGATTCTCCAAGGAGGGAGATTGCTACTAAAGCGGCTGGAATGGCGAACCCGAGCATAAGGAGATGAGAAATGAGGTGCGTTTTGGAAACCTTTCCCGATCACACGGTGTACCATCTTCTGGGTTTCTCATGCATGTTTTCGATGTAGGAAGATGCCCTTGAACCTGGAGATTTGGGACCCATGGGATGGGAACCACGCAGTATTACTTTAAAGGGTCTGCGTTTCCTCACCCAACCTCACCAAACCTCTCAGCCCCAAGAGTGTCCAGCCCTATGTCTCCATCAGCTGTGGGTCTAGATATGGTCAATCCAGGTGGCATCACAGCCCCTGAACGAATTTTGTAAGAATTTCTCTCTCTTTCACTGTCTTTGTTTCACGGGTTTTTAAAAGTAATTGATTTTTATAATGGGGTTTAGCTGCTTTTCACTGCTGTGTTTCTGCCGCTTTACACTCACTTGACTCACTTACAGAGATATCAAAACATAGGTTTTAAGCTTCTTACTAGTTAGATATATTCTTGGGCGGTGAATAGGGGGTGTTGAGTCCAATTCACTGATCAAGGAGTAGGTCTTGGCTATTACATATTGGGTTTATGGAACGGTATCTGACCTAATTTGAAACCCTTGTTTTATGCATCACCCCACCTCACCTTTCCCGTTAAGCAGCCATAGTGTGTTTTCTAAACGTGGGACTCTGTTCTGTTTTGTAATTCAGTTCAAGGGTAGCGGTTTTCACATTCCCTCTATAAGTGATATCTTATGATAAGTGTCTTTTTCTGTGTGACTTATTTCACTTAGAATCGTCGGACCTAAATCCACTCATCATGCTGTTACTAGCCTTATGACGTTGATTTCATGGCTGAGAGATATTCCATTGTACATAAGGACCACAACTTCTTTATCCATTTTTCTCTTTCCTGGGATATTTAAGGTGTAACGAAGTGGAGGTTCTTGTCAACAGAGCAGCCCTAAACTTTGGGGTGCCTGTGTCTTGCTGATTTTTAGTTTTCCCAATTTATACGCCCATGAGTGGAAGTGCCCTGTGCTCTCTAAGCTGAGTTTTTTAGATGTTTCAGGACACACCGTACACTTCTCCAGAGTGGCTGTTGGCAATTTACATCCCTCCCATCAGCGTAGCCAGGCTCCCGTTTCTCCATGGCCTGTCCTGCATTTCTGGTTTTGACACTTTATTCAGCATGGCCCTTTTGACCGATGGGAAGCGAGACTTCTTTGTAGCGCTGATTTGCCTTTCCAGGTTGCTTGGTTGGCCAAAAAGGGCGTATGCGTTTTTTCCTGAATATATTCAGGAAAAAACGCATACGCCCTTTTTGGCCAAGGGCATCATTGTCGAGGTTTTGCCGCTTTTCCTGTGCTTTAAAGGCGATTCGAATCTCCCTCCTGAAATCTGTTTCCTGCAATTCTGCCTTGCTTTCCAATCCTCTTCGTTGCCTTCCCTCAATATATTTGTGGACGAGAGTTATCATTTATAAGTCTGCAGGTTTGTGAATTGCAGTGCCCCTGAGCTCCATTTTTCAACTCGCTTTCTTGGGAGCTGGCCGCAAAAGCGCAGGATTGCTTCAGGCCCTATTCTGGTCCCGGGCGGCAGGCTGAGCCTGTGGTTAATTCTTCTTCCTGATGGGGAAGTAGAGTGACCTGTGCCTGTCCCAACACCTAGAGCTAGTCTCTCATTGGTTCCCACTCTTCCCGTTCATCCTCAGGACAAATTGCAACCTGTACGGAACAGGAGGTTAAAGGTGCTGATTCTCCAAGGAGGGAGATTGCTACTAAAGCGGCTGGAATGGCGAACCCGAGCATAAGGAGATGAGAAATGAGGTGCGTTTTGGAAACCTTTCCCGATCACACGGTGTACCATCTTCTGGGTTTCTCATGCATGTTTTCGATGTAGGAAGATGCCCTTGAACCTGGAGATTTGGGACCCATGGGATGGGAACCACGCAGTATTACTTTAAAGGGTCTGCGTTTCCTCACCCAACCTCACCAAACCTCTCAGCCCCAAGAGTGTCCAGCCCTATGTCTCCATCAGCTGTGGGTCTAGATATGGTCAATCCAGGTGGCATCACAGCCCCTGAACGAATTTTGTAAGAATTTCTCTCTCTTTCACTGTCTTTGTTTCACGGGTTTTTAAAAGTAATTGATTTTTATAATGGGGTTTAGCTGCTTTTCACTGCTGTGTTTCTGCCGCTTTACACTCACTTGACTCACTTACAGAGATATCAAAACATAGGTTTTAAGCTTCTTACTAGTTAGATATATTCTTGGGCGGTGAATAGGGGGTGTTGAGTCCAATTCACTGATCAAGGAGTAGGTCTTGGCTATTACATATTGGGTTTATGGAACGGTATCTGACCTAATTTGAAACCCTTGTTTTATGCATCACCCCACCTCACCTTTCCCGTTAAGCAGCCATAGTGTGTTTTCTAAACGTGGGACTCTGTTCTGTTTTGTAATTCAGTTCAAGGGTAGCGGTTTTCACATTCCCTCTATAAGTGATATCTTATGATAAGTGTCTTTTTCTGTGTGACTTATTTCACTTAGAATCGTCGGACCTAAATCCACTCATCATGCTGTTACTAGCCTTATGACGTTGATTTCATGGCTGAGAGATATTCCATTGTACATAAGGACCACAACTTCTTTATCCATTTTTCTCTTTCCTGGGATATTTAAGGTGTAACGAAGTGGAGGTTCTTGTCAACAGAGCAGCCCTAAACTTTGGGGTGCCTGTGTCTTGCTGATTTTTAGTTTTCCCAATTTATACGCCCATGAGTGGAAGTGCCCTGTGCTCTCTAAGCTGAGTTTTTTAGATGTTTCAGGACACACCGTACACTTCTCCAGAGTGGCTGTTGGCAATTTACATCCCTCCCATCAGCGTAGCCAGGCTCCCGTTTCTCCATGGCCTGTCCTGCATTTCTGGTTTTGACACTTTATTCAGCATGGCCCTTTTGACCGATGGGAAGCGAGACTTCTTTGTAGCGCTGATTTGCCTTTCCAGGTTGCTTGGTTGGCCAAAAAGGGCGTATGCGTTTTTTCCTGAATATATTCAGGAAAAAACGCATACGCCCTTTTTGGCCAAGGGCATCATTGTCGAGGTTTTGCCGCTTTTCCTGTGCTTTAAAGGCGATTCGAATCTCCCTCCTGAAATCTGTTTCCTGCAATTCTGCCTTGCTTTCCAATCCTCTTCGTTGCCTTCCCTCAATATATTTGTGGACGAGAGTTATCATTTATAAGTCTGCAGGTTTGTGAATTGCAGTGCCCCTGAGCTCCATTTTTCAACTCGCTTTCTTGGGAGCTGGCCGCAAAAGCGCAGGATTGCTTCAGGCCCTATTCTGGTCCCGGGCGGCAGGCTGAGCCTGTGGTTAATTCTTCTTCCTGATGGGGAAGTAGAGTGACCTGTGCCTGTCCCAACACCTAGAGCTAGTCTCTCATTGGTTCCCACTCTTCCCGTTCATCCTCAGGACAAATTGCAACCTGTACGGAACAGGAGGTTAAAGGTGCTGATTCTCCAAGGAGGGAGATTGCTACTAAAGCGGCTGGAATGGCGAACCCGAGCATAAGGAGATGAGAAATGAGGTGCGTTTTGGAAACCTTTCCCGATCACACGGTGTACCATCTTCTGGGTTTCTCATGCATGTTTTCGATGTAGGAAGATGCCCTTGAACCTGGAGATTTGGGACCCATGGGATGGGAACCACGCAGTATTACTTTAAAGGGTCTGCGTTTCCTCACCCAACCTCACCAAACCTCTCAGCCCCAAGAGTGTCCAGCCCTATGTCTCCATCAGCTGTGGGTCTAGATATGGTCAATCCAGGTGGCATCACAGCCCCTGAACGAATTTTGTAAGAATTTCTCTCTCTTTCACTGTCTTTGTTTCACGGGTTTTTAAAAGTAATTGATTTTTATAATGGGGTTTAGCTGCTTTTCACTGCTGTGTTTCTGCCGCTTTACACCCACTTGACTCACTTACAGAGATATCAAAACATAGGTTTTAAGCTTCTTACTAGTTAGATATATTCTTGGGCGGTGAATAGGGGGTGTTGAGTCCAATTCACTGATCAAGGAGTAGGTCTTGGCTATTACATATTGGGTTTATGGAACGGTATCTGACCTAATTTGAAACCCTTGTTTTATGCATCACCCCACCTCACCTTTCCCGTTAAGCAGCCATAGTGTGTTTTCTAAACGTGGGACTCTGTTCTGTTTTGTAGTTCAGTTCAAGGGTAGCGGTTTTCACATTCCCTCTATAAGTGATATCTTATGATAAGTGTCTTTTTCTGTGTGACTTATTTCACTTAGAATCGTCGGACCTAAATCCACTCATCATGCTGTTACTAGCCTTATGACGTTGATTTCATGGCTGAGAGATATTCCATTGTACATAAGGACCACAACTTCTTTATCCATTTTTCTCTTTCCTGGGATATTTAAGGTGTAACGAAGTGGAGGTTCTTGTCAACAGAGCAGCCCTAAACTTTGGGGTGCCTGTGTCTTGCTGATTTTTAGTTTTCCCAATTTATACGCCCATGAGTGGAAGTGCCCTGTGCTCTCTAAGCTGAGTTTTTTAGATGTTTCAGGACACACCGTACACTTCTCCAGAGTGGCTGTTGGCAATTTACATCCCTCCCATCAGCGTAGCCAGGCTCCCGTTTCTCCATGGCCTGTCCTGCATTTCTGGTTTTGACACTTTATTCAGCATGGCCCTTTTGACCGATGGGAAGCGAGACTTCTTTGTAGCGCTGATTTGCCTTTCCAGGTTGCTTGGTTGGCCAAAAAGGGCGTATGCGTTTTTTCCTGAATATATTCAGGAAAAAACGCATACGCCCTTTTTGGCCAAGGGCATCATTGTCGAGGTTTTGCCGCTTTTCCTGTGCTTTAAAGGCGATTCGAATCTCCCTCCTGAAATCTGTTTCCTGCAATTCTGCCTTGCTTTCCAATCCTCTTCGTTGCCTTCCCTCAATATATTTGTGGACGAGAGTTATCATTTATAAGTCTGCAGGTTTGTGAATTGCAGTGCCCCTGAGCTCCATTTTTCAACTCGCTTTCTTGGGAGCTGGCCGCAAAAGCGCAGGATTGCTTCAGGCCCTATTTTGGTCCCGGGCGGCAGGCTGAGCCTGTGGTTAATTCTTCTTCCTGATGGGGAAGTAGAGTGACCTGTGCCTGTCCCAACACCTAGAGCTAGTCTCTCATTGGTTCCCACTCTTCCCGTTCATCCTCAGGACAAATTGCAACCTGTACGGAACAGGAGGTTAAAGGTGCTGATTCTCCAAGGAGGGAGATTGCTACTAAAGCGGCTGGAATGGCGAACCCGAGCATAAGGAGATGAGAAATGAGGTGCGTTTTGGAAACCTTTCCCGATCACACGGTGTACCATCTTCTGGGTTTCTCATGCATGTTTTCGATGTAGGAAGATGCCCTTGAACCTGGAGATTTGGGGCCCATGGGATGGGAACCACGCAGTATTACTTTAAAGGGTCTGCGTTTCCTCACCCAACCTCACCAAACCTCTCAGCCCCAAGAGTGTCCAGCCCTATGTCTCCATCAGCTGTGGGTCTAGATATGGTCAATCCAGGTGGCATCACAGCCCCTGAACGAATTTTGTAAGAATTTCTCTCTCTTTCACTGTCTTTCTTTCACGGGTTTTTAAAAGTAATTGATTTTTATAATGGGGTTTAGCTGCTTTTCACTGCTGTGTTTCTGCCGCTTTACACCCACTTGACTCACTTACAGAGAGATATCAAAACATAGGTTTTAAGCTTCTTACTAGTCAGATATATTCTTGGGAGGTGAATAGCGGGTGTTGAGTCCAATTCACTGATCAAGGAGTAGGTCTTGGCTATTACATATTGGGTTTATGGAACGGTATCTGACCTAATTTGAAACCCTTGTTTTATGCATCACCCCACCTCACCTTTCCCGTTAAGCAGCCATAGTGTGTTTTGTAAACGTGGGACTCTGTTCTGTTTTGTAGTTCAGTTCAAGGGTAGCGGTTTTTACATTCCCTCTATAAGTGATATCTTATGATAAGTGTCTTTTTCTGTGTGACTTATTTCACTTAGAATCGTCGTACCTAAATCCACTCATCATGCTGCTACTAGCCTTATGACGTTGATTTCATGGCTGAGTGATATTCCATTGTACATAAGGACCACAACTTCTTTATCCATTTTTCTCTTTCCTGGGATATTTAAGGTGTAACGAAGTGGAGGTTCTTGTCAACAGAGCAGCCCTAAACTTTGGGGTGCCTGTGTCTTGCTGATTTTTAGTTTTCCCAATTTATACGCCCATGAGTGGAAGTGCCCTGTGCTCTCTAAGCTGAGTTTTTTAGATGTTTCAGGACACACCGTACACTTCTCCAGAGTGGCTGTTGGCAATTTACATCCCTCCCATCAGCGTAGCCAGGCTCCCGTTTCTCCATGGCCTGTCCTGCATTTCTGGTTTTGACACTTTATTCAGCATGGCCCTTTTGACCGATGGGAAGCGAGACTTCTTTGTAGCACTGATTTGCCTTTCCAGGTTGCTTGGTTGGCCAAAAAGGGCGTATGCGTTTTTTCCTGAATATATTCAGGAAAAAACGCATACGCCCTTTTTGGCCAAGGGCATCATTGTCGAGGTTTTGCCGCTTTTCCTGTGCTTTAAAGGCGATTCGAATCTCCCTCCTGAAATCTGTTTCCTGCAATTCTGCCTTGCTTTCCAATCCTCTTCGTTGCCTTCCCTCAATATATTTGTGGACGAGAGTTATCATTTATAAGTCTGCAGGTTTGTGAATTGCAGTGCCCCTGAGCTCCATTTTTCAACTCGCTTTCTTGGGAGCTGGCCGCAAAAGCGCAGGATTGCTTCAGGCCCTATTTTGGTCCCGGGCGGCAGGCTGAGCCTGTGGTTAATTCTTCTTCCTGATGGGGAAGTAGAGTGACCTGTGCCTGTCCCAACACCTAGAGCTAGTCTCTCATTGGTTCCCACTCTTCCCGTTCATCCTCAGGACAAATTGCAACCTGTACGGAACAGGAGGTTAAAGGTGCTGATTCTCCAAGGAGGGAGATTGCTACTAAAGCGGCTGGAATGGCGAACCCGAGCATAAGGAGATGAGAAATGAGGTGCGTTTTGGAAACCTTTCCCGATCACACGGTGTACCATCTTCTGGGTTTCTCATGCATGTTTTCGATGTAGGAAGATGCCCTTGAACCTGGAGATTTGGGACCCATGGGATGGGAACCACGCAGTATTACTTTAAAGGGTCTGCGTTTCCTCACCCAACCTCACCAAACTTCTCAGCCCCAAGAGTGTCCACCCCTATGTCTCCATCAGCTGTGGGTCTAGATATGGTCAATCCAGGTGGCATCACAGCCCCTGAACGAATTTTGTAAGAATTTCTCTCTCTTTCACTGTCTTTGTTTCACGGGTTTTTAAAAGTAATTGATTTTTATAATGGGGTTTAGCTGCTTTTCACTGCTGTGTTTCTGCCGCTTTACACCCACTTGACTCACTTACAGAGAGATATCAAAACATAGGTTTTAAGCTTCTTACTAGTCAGATATATTCTTGGGAGGTGAATAGGAGGTGTTGAGTCCAATTCACTGATCAAGGAGTAGGTCTTGGCTATTACATATTGGGTTTATGGAACGGTATCTGACCTAATTTGAAACCCTTGTTTTATGCATCACCCCACCTCACCTTTCCCGTTAAGCAGCCATAGTGTGTTTTCTAAACGTGGGACTCTGTTCTGTTTTGTAGTTCAGTTCAAGGGTAGCGGTTTTTACATTCCCTCTATAAGTGATATCTTATGATAAGTGTCTTTTTCTGTGTGACTTATTTCACTTAGAATCGTCGTACCTAAATCCACTCATCATGCTGCTACTAGCCTTATGACGTTGATTTCATGGCTGAGTGATATTCCATTGTACATAAGGACCACAACTTCTTTATCCATTTTTCTCTTTCCTGGGATATTTAAGGTGTAACGAAGTGGAGGTTCTTGTCAACAGAGCAGCCCTAAACTTTGGGGTGCCTGTGTCTTGCTGATTTTTAGTTTTCCCAATTTATACGCCCATGAGTGGAAGTGCCCTGTGCTCTCTAAGCTGAGTTTTTTAGATGTTTCAGGACACACCGTACACTTCTCCAGAGTGGCTGTTGGCAATTTACATCCCTCCCATCAGCGTAGCCAGGCTCCCGTTTCTCCATGGCCTGTCCTGCATTTCTGGTTTTGACACTTTATTCAGCATGGCCCTTTTGACCGATGGGAAGCGAGACTTCTTTGTAGCGCTGATTTGCCTTTCCAGGTTGCTTGGTTGGCCAAAAAGGGCGTATGCGTTTTTTCCTGAATATATTCAGGAAAAAACGCATACGCCCTTTTTGGCCAAGGGCATCATTGTCGAGGTTTTGCCGCTTTTCCTGTGCTTTAAAGGCGATTCGAATCTCCCTCCTGAAATCTGTTTCCTGCAATTCTGCCTTGCTTTCCAATCCTCTTCGTTGCCTTCCCTCAATATATTTGTGGACGAGAGTTATCATTTATAAGTCTGCAGGTTTGTGAATTGCAGTGCCCCTGAGCTCCATTTTTCAACTCGCTTTCTTGGGAGCTGGCCGGAAAAGCGCAGGATTGCTTCAGGCCCTATTCTGGTCCCGGGCGGCAGGCTGAGCCTGTGGTTAATTCTTCTTCCTGATGGGGAAGTAGAGTGACCTGTGCCTGTCCCAACACCTAGAGCTAGTCTCTCATTGGTTCCCACTCTTCCCGTTCATCCTCAGGACAAATTGCAACCTGTACGGAACAGGAGGTTAAAGGTGCTGATTCTCCAAGGAGGGAGATTGCTACTAAAGCGGCTGGAATGGCGAACCCGAGCATAAGGAGATGAGAAATGAGGTGCGTTTTGGAAACCTTTCCCGATCACACGGTGTACCATCTTCTGGGTTTCTCATGCATGTTTTCGATGTAGGAAGATGCCCTTGAACCTGGAGATTTGGGACCCATGGGATGGGAACCACGCAGTATTACTTTAAAGGGTCTGCGTTTCCTCACCCAACCTCACCAAACCAATCAGCCCCAAGAGTGTCCAGCCCTATGTCTCCATCAGCTGTGGGTCTAGATATGGTCAATCCAGGTGGCATCACAGCCCCTGAACGAATTTTGTAAGAATTTCTCTCTCTTTCACTGTCTTTGTTTCACGGGTTTTTAAAAGTAATTGATTTTTATAATGGGGTTTAGCTGCTTTTCACTGCTGTGTTTCTGCCGCTTTACACCCACTTGACTCACTTACAGAGAGATATCAAAACATAGGTTTTAAGCTTCTTACTAGTCAGATATATTCTTGGGAGGTGAATAGGGGGTGTTGAGTCCAATTCACTGATCAAGGAGTAGGTCTTGGCTATTACATATTGGGTTTATGGAACGGTATCTGACCTAATTTGAAACCCTTGTTTTATGCATCACCCCACCTCACCTTTCCCGTTAAGCAGCCATAGTGTGTTTTCTAAACGTGGGACTCTGTTCTGTTTTGTAGTTCAGTTCAAGGGTAGCGGTTTTTACATTCCCTCTATAAGTGATATCTTATGATAAGTGTCTTTTTCTGTGTGACTTATTTCACTTAGAATCGTCATACCTAAATCCACTCATCATGCTGCTACTAGCCTTATGACGTTGATTTCATGGCTGAGTGATATTCCATTGTACATAAGGACCACAACTTCTTTATCCATTTTTCTCTTTCCTGGGATATTTAAGGTGTAACGAAGTGGAGGTTCTTGTCAACAGAGCAGCCCTAAACTTTGGGGTGCCTGTGTCTTGCTGATTTTTAGTTTTCCCAATTTATACGCCCATGAGTGGAAGTGCCCTGTGCTCTCTAAGCTGAGTTTTTTAGATGTTTCAGGACACACCGTACACTTCTCCAGAGTGGCTGTTGGCAATTTACATCCCTCCCATCAGCGTAGCCAGGCTCCCGTTTCTCCATGGCCTGTCCTGCATTTCTGGTTTTGACACTTTATTCAGCATGGCCCTTTTGACCGATGGGAAGCGAGACTTCTTTGTAGCGCTGATTTGCCTTTCCAGGTTGCTTGGTTGGCCAAAAAGGGCGTATGCGTTTTTTCCTGAATATATTCAGGAAAAAACGCATACGCCCTTTTTGGCCAAGGGCCTCATTGTCGAGGTTTTGCCGCTTTTCCTGTGCTTTAAAGGCGATTCGAATCTCCCTCCTGAAATCTGTTTCCTGCAATTCTGCCTTGCTTTCCAATCCTCTTCGTTGCCTTCCCTCAATATATTTGTGGACGAGAGTTATCATTTATAAGTCTGCAGGTTTGTGAATTGCAGTGCCCCTGAGCTCCATTTTTCAACTCGCTTTCTTGGGAGCTGGCCGCAAAAGCGCAGGATTGCTTCAGGCCCTATTCTGGTCCCGGGCGGCAGGCTGAGCCTGTGGTTAATTCTTCTTCCTGATGGGGAAGTAGAGTGACCTGTGCCTGTCCCAACACCTAGAGCTAGTCTCTCATTGGTTCCCACTCTTCCCGTTCATCCTCAGGACAAATTGCAACCTGTACGGAACAGGAGGTTAAAGGTGCTGATTCTCCAAGGAGGGAGATTGCTACTAAAGCGGCTGGAATGGCGAACCCGAGCATAAGGAGATGAGAAATGAGGTGCGTTTTGGAAACCTTTCCCGATCACACGGTGTACCATCTTCTGGGTTTCTCATGCATGTTTTCGATGTAGGAAGATGCCCTTGAACCTGGAGATTTGGGACCCATGGGATGGGAACCACGCAGTATTACTTTAAAGGGTCTGCGTTTCCTCACCCAACCTCACCAAACCTCTCAGCCCCAAGAGTGTCCAGCCCTATGTCTCCATCAGCTGTGGGTCTAGATATGGTCAATCCAGGTGGCATCACAGCCCCTGAACGAATTTTGTAAGAATTTCTCTCTCTTTCACTGTCTTTGTTTCACGGGTTTTTAAAAGTAATTGATTTTTATAATGGGGTTTAGCTGCTTTTCACTGCTGTGTTTCTGCCGCTTTACACCCACTTGACTCACTTACAGAGAGATATCAAAACATAGGTTTTAAGCTTCTTACTAGTCAGATATATTCTTGGGAGGTGAATAGGGGGTGTTGAGTCCAATTCACTGATCAAGGAGTAGGTCTTGGCTATTACATATTGGGTTTATGGAACGGTATCTGACCTAATTTGAAACCCTTGTTTTATGCATCACCCCACCTCACCTTTCCCGTTAAGCAGCCATAGTGTGTTTTCTAAACGTGGGACTCTGTTCTGTTTTGTAGTTCAGTTCAAGGGTAGCGGTTTTTACATTCCCTCTATAAGTGATATCTTATGATAAGTGTCTTTTTCTGTGTGACTTATTTCACTTAGAATCGTCGTACCTAAATCCACTCATCATGCTGCTACTAGCCTTATGACGTTGATTTCATGGCTGAGTGATATTCCATTGTACATAAGGACCACAACTTCTTTATCCATTTTTCTCTTTCCTGGGATATTTAAGGTGTAACGAAGTGGAGGTTCTTGTCAACAGAGCAGCCCTAAACTTTGGGGTGCCTGTGTCTTGCTGATTTTTAGTTTTCCCAATTTATACGCCCATGAGTGGAAGTGCCCTGTGCTCTCTAAGCTGAGTTTTTTAGATGTTTCAGGACACACCGTACACTTCTCCAGAGTGGCTGTTGGCAATTTACATCCCTCCCATCAGCGTAGCCAGGCTCCCGTTTCTCCATGGCCTGTCCTGCATTTCTGGTTTTGACACTTTATTCAGCATGGCCCTTTTGACCGATGTGAAGCGAGACTTCTTTGTAGCGCTGATTTGCCTTTCCAGGTTGCTTGGTTGGCCAAAAAGGGCGTATGCGTTTTTTCCTGAATATATTCAGGAAAAAACGCATACGCCCTTTTTGGCCAAGGGCCTCATTGTCGAGGTTTTGCCGCTTTTCCTGTGCTTTAAAGGCGATTCGAATCTCCCTCCTGAAATCTGTTTCCTGCAATTCTGCCTTGCTTTCCAATCCTCTTCGTTGCCTTCCCTCAATATATTTGTGGACGAGAGTTATCATTTATAAGTCTGCAGGTTTGTGAATTGCAGTGCCCCTGAGCTCCATTTTTCAACTCGCTTTCTTGGGAGCTGGCCGCAAAAGCGCAGGATTGCTTCAGGCCCTATTCTGGTCCCGGGCGGCAGGCTGAGTCTGTGGTTAATTCTTCTTCCTGATGGGGAAGTAGAGTGACCTGTGCCTGTCCCAACACCTAGAGCTAGTCTCTCATTGGTTCCCACTCTTCCCGTTCATCCTCAGGACAAATTGCAACCTGTACGGAACAGGAGGTTAAAGGTGCTGATTCTCCAAGGAGGGAGATTGCTACTAAAGCGGCTGGAATGGCGAACCCGAGCATAAGGAGATGAGAAATGAGGTGCGTTTTGGAAACCTTTCCCGATCACACGGTGTACCATCTTCTGGGTTTCTCATGCATGTTTTCGATGTAGGAAGATGCCCTTGAACCTGGAGATTTGGGACCCATGGGATGGGAACCACGCAGTATTACTTTAAAGGGTCTGCGTTTCCTCACCCAACCTCACCAAACCTCTCAGCCCCAAGAGTGTCCACCCCTATGTCTCCATCAGCTGTGGGTCTAGATATGGTCAATCCAGGTGGCATCACAGCCCCTGAACGAATTTTGTAAGAATTTCTCTCTCTTTCACTGTCTTTGTTTCACGGGTTTTTAAAAGTAATTGATTTTTATAATGGGGTTTAGCTGCTTTTCACTGCTGTGTTTCTGCCGCTTTACACCCACTTGACTCACTTACAGAGAGATATCAAAGCATAGGTTTTAAGCTTCTTACTAGTCAGATATATTCTTGGGAGGTGAATAGGAGGTGTTGAGTCCAATTCACTGATCAAGGAGTAGGTCTTGGCTATTACATATTGGGTTTATGGAACGGTATCTGACCTAATTTGAAACCCTTGTTTTATGCATCACCCCACCTCACCTTTCCCGTTAAGCAGCCATAGTGTGTTTTCTAAACGTGGGACTCTGTTCTGTTTTGTAGTTCAGTTCAAGGGTAGCGGTTTTTACATTCCCTCTATAAGTGATATCTTATGATAAGTGTCTTTTTCTGTGTGACTTATTTCACTTAGAATCGTCGTACCTAAATCCACTCATCATGCTGCTACTAGCCTTATGACGTTGATTTCATGGCTGAGTGATATTCCATTGTACATAAGGACCACAACTTCTTTATCCATTTTTCTCTTTCCTGGGATATTTAAGGTGTAACGAAGTGGAGGTTCTTGTCAACAGAGCAGCCCTAAACTTTGGGGTGCCTGTGTCTTGCTGATTTTTAGTTTTCCCAATTTATACGCCCATGAGTGGAAGTGCCCTGTGCTCTCTAAGCTGAGTTTTTTAGATGTTTCAGGACACACCGTACACTTCTCCAGAGTGGCTGTTGGCAATTTACATCCCTCCCATCAGCGTAGCCAGGCTCCCGTTTCTCCATGGCCTGTCCTACATTTCTGGTTTTGACACTTTATTCAGCATGGCCCTTTTGACCGATGGGAAGCGAGACTTCTTTGTAGCGCTGATTTGCCTTTCCAGGTTGCTTGGTTGGCCAAAAAGGGCGTATGCGTTTTTTCCTGAATATATTCAGGAAGAAACGCATACGCCCTTTTTGGCCAAGGGCATCATTGTCGAGGTTTTGCCGCTTTTCCTGTGCTTTAAAGGCGATTCGAATCTCCCTCCTGAAATCTGTTTCCTGCAATTCTGCCTTGCTTTCCAATCCTCTTCGTTGCCTTCCCTCAATATATTTGTGGACGAGAGTTATCATTTATAGTCTGCAGGTTTGTGAATTGCAGTGCCCCTGAGCTCCATTTTTCAACTCGCTTTCTTGGGAGCTGGCCGCAAAAGCGCAGGATTGCTTCAGGCCCTATTCTGGTCCCGGGCGGCAGGCTGAGCCTGTGGTTAATTCTTCTTCCTGATGGGGAAGTAGAGTGACCTGTGCCTGTCCCAACACCTAGAGCTAGTCTCTCATTGGTTCCCACTCATCCCGTTCATCCTCAGGACAAATTGCAACCTGTACGGAACAGGAGGTTAAAGGTGCTGATTCTCCAAGGAGGGAGATTGCTACTAAAGCGGCTGGAATGGCGAACCCGAGCATAAGGAGATGAGAAATGAGGTGCGTTTTGGAAACCTTTCCCGATCACACGGTGTACCATCTTCTGGGTTTCTCATGCATGTTTTCGATGTAGGAAGATGCCCTTGAACCTGGAGATTTGGGACCCATGGGATGGGAACCACGCAGTATTACTTTAAAGGGTCTGCGTTTCCTCACCCAACCTCACCAAACCTCTCAGCCCCAAGAGTGTCCACCCCTATGTGTCCATCAGCTGTGGGTCTAGATATGGTCAATCCAGGTGGCATCACAGCCCCTGAACGAATTTTGTAAGAATTTCTCTCTCTTTCACTGTCTTTGTTTCACGGGTTTTTAAAAGTAATTGATTTTTATAATGGGGTTTAGCTGCTTTTCACTGCTGTGTTTCTGCCGCTTTACACCCACTTGACTCACTTACAGAGAGATATCAAAACACAGGTTTTAAGCTTCTTACTAGTCAGATATATTCTTGGGCGGTGAATAGGGGGTGTTGAGTCCAATTCACTGATCAAGGAGTAGGTCTTGGCTATTACATATTGGGTTTATGGAACGGTATCTGACCTAATTTGAAACCCTTGTTTTATGCATCACCCCACCTCACCTTTCCCCTTAAGCAGCCATAGTGTGTTTTCTAAACGTGGGACTCTGTTCTGTTTTGTAATTCAGTTCAAGGGTAGCGGTTTTTACATTCCCTCTATAAGTGATATCTTATGATAAGTGTCTTTTTCTGTGTGACTTATTTCACTTAGAATCGTCATACCTAAATCCACTCATCATGCTGCTACTAGCCTTATGACGTTGATTTCATGGCTGAGTGATATTCCATTGTACATAAGGACCACAACTTCTTTATCCATTTTTCTCTTTCCTGGGATATTTAAGGTGTAACGAAGTGGAGGTTCTTGTCAACAGAGCAGCCCTAAACTTTGGGGTGCCTGTGTCTTGCTGATTTTTAGTTTTCCCAATTTATACGCCCATGAGTGGAAGTGCCCTGTGCTCTCTAAGCTGAGTTTTTTAGATGTTTCAGGACACACCGTACACTTCTCCAGAGTGGCTGTTGGCAATTTACATCCCTCCCATCAGCGTAGCCAGGCTCCCGTTTCTCCATGGCCTGTCCTGCATTTCTGGTTTTGACACTTTATTCAGCATGGCCCTTTTGACCGATGGGAAGCGAGACTTCTTTGTAGCGCTGATTTGCCTTTCCAGGTTGCTTGGTTGGCCAAAAAGGGCGTATGCGTTTTTTCCTGAATATATTCAGGAAAAAACGCATACGCCCTTTTTGGCCAAGGGCATCATTGTCGAGGTTTTGCCGCTTTTCCTGTGCTTTAAAGGCGATTCGAATCTCCCTCCTGAAATCTGTTTCCTGCAATTCTGCCTTGCTTTCCAATCCTCTTCGTTGCCTTCCCTCAATATATTTGTGGACGAGAGTTATCATTTATAAGTCTGCAGGTTTGTGAATTGCAGTGCCCCTGAGCTCCATTTTTCAACTCGCTTTCTTGGGAGCTGGCCGCAAAAGCGCAGGATTGCTTCAGGCCCTATTCTGGTCCCGGGCGGCAGGCTGAGCCTGTGGTTAATTCTTCTTCCTGATGGGGAAGTAGAGTGACCTGTGCCTGTCCCAACACCTAGAGCTAGTCTCTCATTGGTTTCCACTCTTCCCGTTCATCCTCAGGACAAATTGCAACCTGTACGGAACAGGAGGTTAAAGGTGCTGATTCTCCAAGGAGGGAGATTGCTACTAAAGCGGCTGGAATGGCGAACCCGAGCATAAGGAGATGAGAAATGAGGTGCGTTTTGGAAACCTTTCCCGATCACACGGTGTACCATCTTCTGGGTTTCTCATGCATGTTTTCGATGTAGGAAGATGCCCTTGAACCTGGGGATTTGGGACCCAAGGGATGGGAACAACGCAGTATTACTTTAAAGGGTCTGCGTTTCCTCACCCAACCTCACCAAACCTCTCAGCCCCAAGAGTGTCCACCCCTATGTCTCCATCAGCTGTGGGTCTAGATATGGTCAATCCAGGTGGCATCACAGCCCCTGAACGAATTTTGTAAGAATTTCTCTCTCTTTCACTGTCTTTGTTTCACGGGTTTTTAAAAGTAATTGATTTTTATAATGGGGTTTAGCTGCTTTTCACTGCTGTGTTTCTGCCGCTTTACACCCACTTGACTCACTTACAGAGAGATATCAAAACATAGGTTTTAAGATTCTTACTAGTCAGATATATTCTTGGGCGGTGAATAGGGGGTGTTGAGTCCAATTCACTGATCAAGGAGTAGGTCTTGTCTATTACATATTGGGTTTATGGAACGGTATCTGACCTAATTTGAAACCCTTGTTTTATGCATCACCCCACCTCACCTTTCCCGTTAAGCAGCCATAGTGTGTTTTCTAAACGTGGGACTCTGTTCTGTTTTGTAATTCAGTTCAAGGGTAGCGGTTTATACATTCCCTCTATAAGTGATATCTTATGATAAGTGTCTTTTTCTGTGTGACTTTTTTCACTTAGAATCGTCGTACCTAAATCCACTCATCATGCTGCTACTAGCCTTATGACGTTGATTTCATGGCTGAGTGATATTCCATTGTACATAAGGACCACAACTTCTTTATCCATTTTTCTCTTTCCTGGGATATTTAAGCTGTAACGAAGTAGAGGTTCTTGTCAACAGAGCAGCCGTAAACTTTGGGGTGCCTGTGTCTTGCTGATTTTTAGTTTTCCCAATTTATACGCCCATGAGTGGAAGTGCCCTATGCTCTCTAAGCTGAGTTTTTTAGATGTTTCAGGACACACCGTACACTTCTCCAGAGTGGCTGTTGGCAATTTACATCCCTCCCATCAGCGTAGCCAGGCTCCCGTTTCTCCATGGCCTGTCCTGCATTTCTGGTTTTGACACTTTATTCAGCATGGCCCTTTTGACCGATGGGAAGCGAGACTTCTTTGTAGCGCTGATTTGCCTTTCCAGGTTGCTTGGTTGGCCAAAAAGGGCGTATGCGTTTTTTCCTGAATATATTCAGGAAAAAACGCATACGCCCTTTTTGGCCAAGGGCATCATTGTCGAGGTTTTGCCGCTTTTCCTGTGCTTTAAAGGCGATTCGAATCTCCCTCCTGAAATCTGTTTCCTGCAATTCTGCCTTGCTTTCCAATCCTCTTCGTTGCCTTCCCTCAATATATTTGTGGACGAGAGTTATCATTTATAAGTCTGCAGGTTTGTGAATTGCAGTGCCCCTGAGCTCCATTTTTCAACTCGCTTTCTTGGGAGCTGGCCGCAAAAGCGCAGGATTGCTTCAGGCCCTATTCTGGTCCCGGGCGGCAGGCTGAGCCTGTGGTTAATTCTTCTTCCTGATGGGGAAGTAGAGTGACCTGTGCCTGTCCCAACTCCTAGAGCTAGTCTCTCATTGGTTTCCACTCTTCCCGTTCATCCTCAGGACAAATTGCAACCTGTACGGAACAGGAGGTTAAAGGTGCTGATTCTCCAAGGAGGGAGATTGCTACTAAAGCGGCTGGAATGGCGAACCCGAGCATAAGGAGATGAGAAATGAGGTGCGTTTTGGAAACCTTTCCCGATCACACGGTGTACCATCTTCTGGGTTTCTCATGCATGTTTTCGATGTAGGAAGATGCCCTTGAACCTGGAGATTTGGGACCCATGGGATGGGAACCACGCAGTATTACTTTAAAGGGTCTGCGTTTCCTCACCCAACCTCACCAAACCAATCAGCCCCAAGAGTGTCCAGCCCTATGTCTCCATCAGCTGTGGGTCTAGATATGGTCAATCCAGGTGGCATCACAGCCCCTGAACGAATTTTGTAAGAATTTCTCTCTCTTTCACTGTCTTTGATTCACGGGTTTTTAAAAGTAATTGATTTTTATAATGGGGTTTAGCTGCTTTTCACTGCTGTGTTTCTGCCGCTTTACACCCACTTGACTCACTTACAGAGAGATATCAAAACATAGGTTTTAAGCTTCTTACTAGTTAGATATATTCTTGGGCGGTGAATAGGGGGTGTTGAGTCCAATTCACTGATCAAGGAGTAGGTCTTGGCTATTACATATTGGGTTTATGGAACGGTATCTGACCTAATTTGAAACCCTTGTTTTATGCATCACCCCACCTCACCTTTCCCGTTAAGCAGCCATAGTGTGTTTTCTAAACGTGGGACTCTGTTCTGTTTTGTAATTCAGTTCAAGGGTAGCGGTTTTTACATTCCCTCTGTAAGTGATATCTTATGATAAGTGTCTTTTTCTGTGTGACTTATTTCACTTAGAATCGTCGGACCTAAATCCACTCATCATGCTGCTACTAGCCTTATGACGTTGATTTCATGGCTGAGTGATATTCCATTGTACATAAGGACCACAACTTCTTTATCCATTTTTCTCTTTCCTGGGATATTTAAGGTGTAACGAAGTGGAGGTTCTTGTCAACAGAGCAGCCCTAAACTTTGGGGTGCCTGTGTCTTGCTGATTTTTAGTTTTCCCAATTTATACGCCCATGAGTGGAAGTGCCCTGTGCTCTCTAAGCTGAGTTTTTTAGATGTTTCAGGACACACCGTACACTTCTCCAGAGTGGCTGTTGGCAATTTACATCCCTCCCATCAGCGTAGCCAGGCTCCCGTTTCTCCATGGCCTGTCCTGCATTTCTGGTTTTGACACTTTATTCAGCATGGCCCTTTTGACCGATGGGAAGCGAGACTTCTTTGTAGCGCTGATTTGCCTTTCCAGGTTGCTTGGTTGGCCAAAAAGGGCGTATGCGTTTTTTCCTGAATATATTCAGGAAAAAACGCATACGCCCTTTTTGGCCAAGGGCATCATTGTCGAGGTTTTGCCGCTTTTCCTGTGCTTTAAAGGCGATTCGAATCTCCCTCCTGAAATCTGTTTCCTGCAATTCTGCCTTGCTTTCCAATCCTCTTCGTTGCCTTCCCTCAATATATTTGTGGACGAGAGTTATCATTTATAAGTCTGCAGGTTTGTGAATTGCAGTGCCCCTGAGCTCCATTTTTCAACTCGCTTTCTTGGGAGCTGGCCGCAAAAGCGCAGGATTGCTTCAGGCCCTATTCTGGTCCCGGGCGGCAGGCTGAGCCTGTGGTTAATTCTTCTTCCTGATGGGGAAGTAGAGTGACCTGTGCCTGTCCCAACACCTAGAGCTAGTCTCTCATTGGTTCCCACTCTTCCCGTTCATCCTCAGGACAAATTGCAACCTGTACGGAACAGGAGGTTAAAGGTGCTGATTCTCCAAGGAGGGAGATTGCTACTAAAGCGGCTGGAATGGCGAACCCGAGCATAAGGAGATGAGAAATGAGGTGCGTTTTGGAAACCTTTCCCGATCACACGGTGTACCATCTTCTGGGTTTCTCATGCATGTTTTCGATGTAGGAAGATGCCCTTGAACCTGGAGATTTGGGACCCATGGGATGGGAACCACGCAGTATTACTTTAAAGGGTCTGCGTTTCCTCACCCAACCTCACCAAACCTCTCAGCCCCAAGAGTGTCCACCCTTATGTCTCCATCAGCTGTGGGTCTAGATATGGTCAATCCAGGTGGCATCACAGCCCCTGAACGAATTTTGTAAGAATTTCCCTCTCTTTCACTGTCTTTGTTTCACGTGTTTTTAAAAGTAATTGATTTTTATAATGGGGTTTAGCTGCTTTTCACTGCTGTGTTTCTGCCGCTTTACACCCACTTGACTCACTTACAGAGAGATATCAAAACATAGGTTTTAAGATTCTTACTAGTCAGATATATTCTTGTGCGGTAAATAGGGGGTGTTGAGTCCAAATCACTGAGCAAGGAGGAGGTCTTGTCTATTACATATTGGGTTTATCGAACGGTATCTGAGATAATTTGAAACCCTTGTTTTATGCATCACCCCACCTCACCTTCCCCGTTAAGCAGCCATAGTGTGTTTTCTAAACGTGGGACTCTGTTCTGTTTTGTAATTCAGTTCAAGGGTAGCGGTTTTTACATTCCCTCTATAAGTGATATCTTATGATAAGTGTCTTTTTCTGTGTGACTTATTTCACTTAGAATCGTCGTACCTAAATCCACTCATCATGCTGCTACTAGCCTTATGACGTTGATTTCATGGCTGAGTGATATTCCATTGTACATAAGGACCACAACTTCTTTATCCATTTTTCTCTTTCCTGGGATATGTAAGGTGTAACGAAGTGGAGGTTCTTGTCAACAGAGCAGCCCTAAACTTTGGGGTGCCTGTGTCTTGCTGATTTTTAGTTTTCCCAATTTATACGCCCATGAGTGGAAGTGCCCTGTGCTCTCTAAGCTGAGTTTTTTAGATGTTTCAGGACACACCGTACACTTCTCCAGAGTGGCTGTTGGCAATTTACATCCCTCCCATCAGCGTAGCCAGGCTCCCGTTTCTCCATGGCCTGTCCTGCATTTCTGGTTTTGACACTTTATTCAGCATGGCCCTTTTGACCGATGGGAAGCGAGACTTCTTTGTAGCGCTGATTTGCCTTTCCAGGTTGCTTGGTTGGCCAAAAAGGGCGTATGCGTTTTTTCCTGAATATATTCAGGAAAAAACGCATACGCCCTTTTTGGCCAAGGGCATCATTGTCGAGGTTTTGCCGCTTTTCCTGTGCTTTAAAGGCGATTCGAATCTCCCTCCTGAAATCTGTTTCCTGCAATTCTGCCTTGCTTTCCAATCCTCTTCGTTGCCTTCCCTCAATATATTTGTGGACGAGAGTTATCATTTATAAGTCTGCAGGTTTGTGAATTGCAGTGCCCCTGAGCTCCATTTTTCAACTCGCTTTCTTGGGAGCTGGCCGCAAAAGCGCAGGATTGCTTCAGGCCCTATTCTGGTCCCGGGCGGCAGGCTGAGCCTGTGGTTAATTCTTCTTCCTGATGGGGAAGTAGAGTGACCTGTGCCTGTCCCAACACCTAGAGCTAGTCTCTCATTGGTTCCCACTCTTCCCGTTCATCCTCAGGACAAATTGCAACCTGTACGGAACAGGAGGTTAAAGGTGCTGATTCTCCAAGGAGGGAGATTGCTACTAAAGCGGCTGGAATGGCGAACCCGAGCATAAGGAGATGAGAAATGAGGTGCGTTTTGGAAACCTTTCCCGATCACACGGTGTACCATCTTCTGGGTTTCTCATGCATGTTTTCGATGTAGGAAGATGCCCTTGAACCTGGAGATTTGGGACCCATGGGATGGGAACCACGCAGTATTACTTTAAAGGGTCTGCGTTTCCTCACCCAACCTCACCAAACCTCTCAGCCCCAAGAGTGTCCACCCCTATGTCTCCATCAGCTGTGGGTCTAGATATGGTCAATCCAGGTGGCATCACAGCCCCTGAACGAATTTTGTAAGAATTTCTCTCTCTTTCACTGTCTTTGTTTCACGGGTTTTTAAAAGTAATTGATTTTTATAATGGGGTTTAGCTGCTTTTCACTGCTGTGTTTCTGCCGCTTTACACCCACTTGACTCACTTACAGAGAGATATCAAAACATAGGTTTTAAGCTTCTTACTAGTCAGATATATTCTTGGGAGGTGAATAGGGGGTGTTGAGTCCAATTCACTGATCAAGGAGTAGGTCTTGGCTATTACATATTGGGTTTATGGAACGGTATCTGACCTAATTTGAAACCCTTGTTTTATGCATCACCCCACCTCACCTTTCCCGTTAAGCAGCCATAGTGTGTTTTCTAAACGTGGGACTCTGTTCTGTTTTGTAGTTCAGTTCAAGGGTAGCGGTTTTTACATTCCCTCTATAAGTGATATCTTATGATAAGTGTCTTTTTCTGTGTGACTTATTTCACTTAGAATCGTCGTACCTAAATCCACCCATCATGCTGCTACTAGCCTTATGACGTTGATTTCATGGCTGAGTGATATTCCATTGTACATAAGGACCACAACTTCTTTATCCATTTTTCTCTTTCCTGGGATATTTAAGGTGTAACGAAGTGGAGGTTCTTGTCAACAGAGCAGCCCTAAACTTTGGGGTGCCTGTGTCTTGCTGATTTTTAGTTTTCCCAATTTATACGCCCATGAGTGGAAGTGCCCTGTGCTCTCTAAGCTGAGTTTTTTAGATGTTTCAGGACACACCGTACACTTCTCCAGAGTGGCTGTTGGCAATTTACATCCCTCCCATCAGCGTAGCCAGGCTCCCGTTTCTCCATGGCCTGTCCTACATTTCTGGTTTTGACACTTTATTCAGCATGGCCCTTTTGACCGATGGGAAGCGAGACTTCTTTGTAGCGCTGATTTGCCTTTCCAGGTTGCTTGGTTGGCCAAAAAGGGCGTATGCGTTTTTTCCTGAATATATTCAGGAAGAAACGCATACGCCCTTTTTGGCCAAGGGCATCATTGTCGAGGTTTTGCCGCTTTTCCTGTGCTTTAAAGGCGATTCGAATCTCCCTCCTGAAATCTGTTTCCTGCAATTCTGCCTTGCTTTCCAATCCTCTTCGTTGCCTTCCCTCAATATATTTGTGGACGAGAGTTATCATTTATAGTCTGCAGGTTTGTGAATTGCAGTGCCCCTGAGCTCCATTTTTCAACTCGCTTTCTTGGGAGCTGGCCGCAAAAGCGCAGGATTGCTTCAGGCCCTATTCTGGTCCCGGGCGGCAGGCTGAGCCTGTGGTTAATTCTTCTTCCTGATGGGGAAGTAGAGTGACCTGTGCCTGTCCCAACACCTAGAGCTAGTCTCTCATTGGTTCCCACTCTTCCCGTTCATCCTCAGGACAAATTGCAACCTGTACGGAACAGGAGGTTAAAGGTGCTGATTCTCCAAGGAGGGAGATTGCTACTAAAGCGGCTGGAATGGCGAACCCGAGCATAAGGAGATGAGAAATGAGGTGCGTTTTGGAAACCTTTCCCGATCACACGGTGTACCATCTTCTGGGTTTCTCATGCATGTTTTCGATGTAGGAAGATGCCCTTGAACCTGGAGATTTGGGACCCATGGGATGGGAACCACGCAGTATTACTTTAAAGGGTCTGCGTTTCCTCACCCAACCTCACCAAACCTCTCAGCCCCAAGAGTGTCCACCTCTATGTCTCCATCAGCTGTGGGTCTAGATATGGTCAATCCAGGAGGCATCACAGCCCCTGAACGAATTTTGTAAGAATTTCTCTCTCTTTCACTGTCTTTGTTTCACGGGTTTTTAAAAGTAATTGATTTTTATAATGGGGTTTAGCTGCTTTTCACTGCTGTGTTTCTGCCGCTTTACACCCACTTGACTCACTTACAGAGAGATATCAAAACATAGGTTTTAAGCTTCTTACTAGTCAGATATATTCTTGGGCGGTGAATAGGGGGTGTTGAGTCCAATTCACTGATCAAGGAGTAGGTCTTGGCTATTACATATTGGGTTTATGGAACGGTATCTGACCTAATTTGAAACCCTTGTTTTATGCATCACCCCACCTCACCTTTCCCGTTAAGCAGCCATAGTGTGTTTTCTAAACGTGGGACTCTGTTCTGTTTTGTAATTCAGTTCAAGGGTAGCGGTTTTTACATTCCCTCTATAAGTGATATCTTATGATAAGTGTCTTTTTCTGTGTGACTTATTTCACTTAGAATCGTCGTACCTAAATCCACTCATCATGCTGCTACTAGCCTTATGACGTTGATTTCATGGCTGAGTGATATTCCATTGTACATAAGGACCACAACTTCTTTATCCATTTTTCTCTTTCCTGGGATATTTAAGGTGTAACGAAGTGGAGGTTCTTGTCAACATAGCAGCCCTAAACTTTGGGGTGCCTGTGTCTTGCTGATTTTTAGTTTTCCCAATTTATACGCCCATGAGTGGAAGTGCCCTGTGCTCTCTAAGCTGAGTTTTTTAGATGTTTCAGGACACACCGTACACTTCTCCAGAGTGGCTGTTGGCAATTTACATCCCTCCCATCAGCGTAGCCAGGCTCCCGTTTCTCCATGGCCTGTCCTGCATTTCTGGTTTTGACACTTTATTCAGCATGGCCCTTTTGACCGATGGGAAGCGAGACTTCTTTGTAGCGCTGATTTGCCTTTCCAGGTTGCTTGGTTGGCCAAAAAGGGCGTATGCGTTTTTTCCTGAATATATTCAGGAAAAAACGCATACGCCCTTTTTGGCCAAGGGCATCATTGTCGAGGTTTTGCCGCTTTTCCTGTGCTTTAAAGGCGATTCGAATCTCCCTCCTGAAATCTGTTTCCTGCAATTCTGCCTTGCTTTCCAATCCTCTTCGTTGCCTTCCCTCAATATATTTGTGGACGAGAGTTATCATTTATAAGTCTGCAGGTTTGTGAAATGCAGTGCCCCTGAGCTCAATTTTTCAACTCGCTTTCTTGGGAGCTGGCCGCAAAAGCGCAGGATTGCTTCAGGCCCTATTCTGGTCCCGGGCGGCAGGCTGAGCCTGTGGTTAATTCTTCTTCCTGATGGGGAAGTAGAGTGACCTGTGCCTGTCCCAACACCTAGAGCTAGTCTCTCATTGGTTCCCACTCTTCCCGTTCATCCTCAGGACAAATTGCAACCTGTACGGAACAGGAGGTTAAAGGTGCTGATTCTCCAAGGAGGGAGATTGCTACTAAAGCGGCTGGAATGGCGAACCCGAGCATAACGAGATGAGAAATGAGGTGCGTTTTGGAAACCTTTCCCGATCACACGGTGTACCATCTTCTGGGTTTCTCATGCATGTTTTCGATGTAGGAAGATGCCCTTGAACCTGGAGATTTGGGACCCATGGGATGGGAACCACGCAGTATTACTTTAAAGGGTCTGCGTTTCCTCACCCAACCTCACCAAACCTCTCAGCCCCAAGAGTGTCCACCCTTATGTCTCCATCAGCTGTGGGTCTAGATATGGTCAATCCAGGTGGCATCACAGCCCCTGAACGAATTTTGTAAGAATTTCTCTCTCTTTCACTGTCTTTGTTTCACGGGTTTTTAAAAGTAATTGATTTTTATAATGGGGTTTAGCTGCTTTTCACTGCTGTGTTTCTGCCGCTTTACACCCACTTGACTCACTTACAGAGAGATATCAAAACATAGGTTTTAAGATTCTTACTAGTCAGATATATATTTGGGCGGTGAATAGGGGGTGTTGAGTCCAATTCACTGATCAAGGAGTAGGTCTTGTCTATTACATATTGGGTTTATGGAACGGTATCTGACCTAATTTGAAACCCTTGTTTTATGCATCACCCCACCTCACCTTTCCCCTTAAGCAGCCATAGTGTGTTTTCTAAACGTGGGACTCTGTTCTGTTTGTAATTCAGTTCAAGGGTAGCGGTTTTTACATTCCCTCTATAAGTGATATCTTATGATAAGTGTCTTTTTCTGTGTGACTTATTTCACTTAGAATCGTCGTACCTAAATCCACTCATCATGCTGCTACTAGCCTTATGACGTTGATTTCATGGCTGAGTGATATTCCATTGTACATAAGGACCACAACTTCTTTATCCATTTTTCTCTTTCCTGGGATATTTAAGGTGTAACGAAGTGGAGGTTCTTGTCAACAGAGCAGCCCTAAACTTTGGGGTGCCTGTGTCTTGCTGATTTTTAGTTTTCCCAATTTATATGCCCATGAGTGGAAGTGCCCTGTGCTCTCTAAGCTGAGTTTTTTAGATGTTTCAGGACACGCCGTACACTTCTCCAGAGTGGCTGTTGGCAATTTACATCCCTCCCATCAGCGTAGCCAGGCTCCCGTTTCTCCATGGCCTGTCCTGCATTTCTGGTTTTGACACTTTATTCAGCATGGCCCTTTTGACCGATGGGAAGCGAGACTTCTTTGTAGCGCTGATTTGCCTTTCCAGGTTGCTTGGTTGGCCAAAAAGGGCGTATGCGTTTTTTCCTGAATATATTCAGGAAAAAACGCATACGCCCTTTTTGGCCAAGGGCATCATTGTCGAGGTTTTGCCGCTTTTCCTGTGCTTTAAAGGCGATTCGAATCTCCCTCCTGAAATCTGTTTCCTGCAATTCTGCCTTGCTTTCCAATCCTCTTCGTTGCCTTCCCTCAATATATTTGTGGACGAGAGTTATCATTTATAAGTCTGCAGGTTTGTGAATTGCAGTGCCCCTGAGCTCCATTTTTCAACTCGCTTTCTTGGGAGCTGGCCGCAAAAGCGCAGGATTGCTTCAGGCCCTATTCTGGTCCCGGGCGGCAGGCTGAGCCTGTGGTTAATTCTTCTTCCTGATGGGGAAGTAGAGTGACCTGTGCCTGTCCCAACACCTAGAGCTAGTCTCTCATTGGTTCCCACTCTTCCCGTTCATCCTCAGGACAAATTGCAACCTGTACGGAACAGGAGGTTAAAGGTGCTGATTCTCCAAGGAGGGAGATTGCTACTAAAGCGGCTGGAATGGCGAACCCGAGCATAACGAGATGAGAAATGAGGTGCGTTTTGGAAACCTTTCCCGATCACACGGTGTACCATCTTCTGGGTTTCTCATGCATGTTTTCGATGTAGGAAGATGCCCTTGAACCTGGAGATTTGGGACCCATGGGATGGGAACCACGCAGTATTACTTTAAAGGGTCTGCGTTTCCTCACCCAACCTCACCAAACCTCTCAGCCCCAAGAGTGTCCACCCGTATGTCTCCATCAGCTGTGGGTCTAGATATGGTCAATCCAGGTGGCATCACAGCCCCTGAACGAATTTTGTAAGAATTTCTCTCTCTTTCACTGTCTTTGTTTCACGGGTTTTTAAAAGTAATTGATTTTTATCATGGGGTTTAGCTGCTTTTCACTGCTGTGTTTCTGCCGCTTTACACCCACTTGACTCACTTACAGAGAGATATCAAAACATAGGTTTTAAGATTGTTACTAGTCAGATATATTCTTGGGCGTTGAATAGGGGGTGTTGAGTCCAATTCACTGATCAAGGAGTAGGTCTTGTCTATTACATATTGGGTTTATGGAACGGTATCTGACCTAATTTGAAACCCTTGTTTTATGCATCACCCCACCTCACCTTTCCCGTTAAGCAGCCATAGTGTGTTTTCTAAACGTGGGACTCTGTTCTGTTTTGTAATTCAGTTCAAGGGTAGCGGTTTTTACATTCCCTCTATAAGTGATATCTTATGATAAGTGTCTTTTTCTGTGTGACTTATTTCACTTAGAATCGTCGTACCTAAATCCACTCATCATGCTGCTACTAGCCTTATGACGTTGATTTCATGGCTGAGTGATATTCCATTGTACATAAGGACCACAACTTCTTTATCCATTTTTCTCTTTCCTGGGATATTTAAGGTGTAACGAAGTGGAGGTTCTTGTCAACAGAGCAGCCGTAAACTTTGGGGTGCCTGTGTCTTGCTGATTTTTAGTTTTCCCAATTTATACGCCCATGAGTGGAAGTGCCCTGTGCTCTCTAAGCTGAGTTTTTTAGATGTTTCAGGACACACCGTACACTTCTCCAGAGTGGCTGTTGGCAATTTACATCCCTCCCATCAGCGTAGCCAGGCTCCCGTTTCTCCATGGCCTGTCCTGCATTTCTGGTTTTGACACTTTATTCAGCATGGCCCTTTTGACCGATGGGAAGCGAGACTTCTTTGTAGCGCTGATTTGCCTTTCCAGGTTGCTTGGTTGGCCAAAAAGGGCGTATGCGTTTTTTCCTGAATATATTCAGGAAAAAACGCATACGCCCTTTTTGGCCAAGGGCATCATTGTCGAGGTTTTGCCGCTTTTCCTGTGCTTTAAAGGCGATTCGAATCTCCCTCCTGAAATCTGTTTCCTGCAATTCTGCCTTGCTTTCCAATCCTCTTCGTTGCCTTCCCTCAATATATTTGTGGACGAGAGTTATCATTTATAAGTCTGCAGGTTTGTGAATTGCAGTGCCCCTGAGCTCCATTTTTCAACTCGCTTTCTTGGGAGCTGGCCGCAAAAGCGCAGGATTGCTTCAGGCCCTATTCTGGTCCCGGGCGGCAGGCTGAGCCTGTGGTTAATTCTTCTTCCTGATGGGGAAGTAGAGTGACCTGTGCCTGTCCCAACACCTAGAGCTAGTCTCTCATTGGTTCCCACTCTTCCCGTTCATCCTCAGGACAAATTGCAACCTGTACGGAACAGGAGGTTAAAGGTGCTGATTCTCCAAGGAGGGAGATTGCTACTAAAGCGGCTGGAATGGCGAACCCGAGCATAACGAGATGAGAAATGAGGTGCGTTTTGGAAACCTTTCCCGATCACACGGTGTACCATCTTCTGGGTTTCTCATGCATGTTTTCGATGTAGGAAGATGCCCTTGAACCTGGAGATTTGGGACCCATGGGATGGGAACCACGCAGTATTACTTTAAAGGGTCTGCGTTTCCTCACCCAACCTCACCAAACCTCTCAGCCCCAAGAGTGTCCACCCGTATGTCTCCATCAGCTGTGGGTCTAGATATGGTCAATCCAGGTGGCATCACAGCCCCTGAACGAATTTTGTAAGAATTTCTCTCTCTTTCACTGTCTTTGTTTCACGGGTTTTTAAAAGTAATTGATTTTTATCATGGGGTTTAGCTGCTTTTCACTGCTGTGTTTCTGCCGCTTTACACCCACTTGACTCACTTACAGAGAGATATCAAAACATAGGTTTTAAGATTGTTACTAGTCAGATATATTCTTGGGCGTTGAATAGGGGGTGTTGAGTCCAATTCACTGATCAAGGAGTAGGTCTTGTCTATTACATATTGGGTTTATGGAACGGTATCTGACCTAATTTGAAACCCTTGTTTTATGCATCACCCCACCTCACCTTTCCCGTTAAGCAGCCATAGTGTGTTTTCTAAACGTGGGACTCTGTTCTGTTTTGTAATTCAGTTCAAGGGTAGCGGTTTTTACATTCCCTCTATAAGTGATATCTTATGATAAGTGTCTTTTTCTGTGTGACTTATTTCACTTAGAATCGTCGTACCTAAATCCACTCATCATGCTGCTACTAGCCTTATGACGTTGATTTCATGGCTGAGTGATATTCCATTGTACATAAGGACCACAACTTCTTTATCCATTTTTCTCTTTCCTGGGATATTTAAGGTGTAACGAAGTGGAGGTTCTTGTCAACAGAGCAGCCCTAAACTTTGGGGTGCCTGTGTCTTGCTGATTTTTAGTTTTCCCAGTTTATACGCCCATGAGTGGAAGTGCCCTGTGCTCTCTAAGCTGAGTTTTTTAGATGTTTCAGGACACACCGTACACTTCTCCAGAGTGGCTGTTGGCAATTTACATCCCTCCCATCAGCGTAGCTAGGCTCCCGTTTCTCCATGGCCTGTCCTGCATTTCTGGTTTTGACACTTTATTCAGCATGGCCCTTTTGACCGATGGGAATCGAGACTTCTTTGTAGCGCTGATTTGCCTTTCCAGGTTGCTTGGTTGGCCAAAAAGGGCGTATGCGTTTTTTCCTGAATATATTCAGGAAAAAACGCATACGCCCTTTTTGGCCAAGGGCATCATTGTCGAGGTTTTGCCGCTTTTCCTGTGCTTTAAAGGCGATTCGAATCTCCCTCCTGAAATCTGTTTCCTGCAATTCTGCCTTGCTTTCCAATCCTCTTCGTTGCCTTCCCTCAATATATTTGTGGACGAGAGTTATCATTTATAAGTCTGCAGGTTTGTGAATTGCAGTGCCCCTGAGCTCCATTTTTCAACTCGCTTTCTTGGGAGCTGGCCGCAAAAGCGCAGGATTGCTTCAGGCCCTATTCTGGTCCCGGGCGGCAGGCTGAGCCTGTGGTTAATTCTTCTTCCTGATGGGGAAGTAGAGTGACCTGTGCCTGTCCCAACACCTAGAGCTAGTCTCTCATTGGTTCCCACTCTTCCCGTTCATCCTCAGGACAAATAGCAACCTGTACGGAACAGGAGGTTAAAGGTGCTGATTCTCCAAGGAGGGAGATTGCTACTAAAGCGGCTGGAATGGCGAACCCGAGCATAAGGAGATGAGAAATGAGGTGCGTTTTGGAAACCTTTCCCGATCACACGGTGTACCATCTTCTGGGTTTCTCATGCATGTTTTCGATGTAGGAAGATGCCCTTGAACCTGGAGATTTGGGACCCATGGGATGGGAACCACGCAGTATTACTTTAAAGGGTCTGCGTTTCCTCACCCAACCTCACCAAACCTCTCAGCCCCAAGAGTGTCCACCCTTATGGCTCCATCAGCTGTGGGTCTAGATATGGTCAATCCAGGTGGCATCACAGCCCCTGAACGAATTTTGTAAGAATTTCTCTCTCTTTCACTGTCTTTGTTTCACGGGTTTTTAAAAGTAATTGATTTTTATAATGGGGTTTAGCTGCTTTTCACTGCTGTGTTTCTGCCGCTTTACACCCACTTGACTCACTTACAGAGAGATATCAAAACATAGGGTTTAAGATTCTTACTAGTCAGATATATTCTTGGGCGGTGAATAGGGGGTGTTGAGTCCAATTCACTGATCAAGGAGTAGGTCTTGGCTATTACATATTGGGTTTATGGAACGGTATCTGACCTAATTTGAAACCCTTGTTTTATGCATCACCCCACCTCACCTTTCCCGTTAAGCAGCCATAGTGTGTTTTCTAAACGTGGGACTCTGGTCTGTTTTGTAATTCAGTTCAAGGGTAGCGGTTTATACATTCCCTCTATAAGTGATATCTTATGATAAGTGTCTTTTTCTGTGTGACTTATTTCACTTAGAATCGTCGTACCTAAATCCACTCATCATGCTGCTACTAGCCTTATGACGTTGATTTCATGGCTGAGTGATATTCCATTGTACATAAGGACCACAACTTCTTTATCCATTTTTCTCTTTCCTGGGATATTTAAGGTGTAACGAAGTGGAGGTTCTTGTCAACAGAGCAGCCCTAAACTTTGGGGTGCCTGTGTCTTGCTGATTTTTAGTTTTCCCAATTTATACGCCCATGACTGGAAGTGCCCTGTGCTCTCTAAGCTGAGTTTTTTAGATGTTTCAGGACACAACGTACACTTCTCCAGAGTGGCTGTTGGCAATTTACATCCCTCCCATCAGCGTAGCCAGGCTCCCGTTTCTCCATGGCCTGTCCTGCATTTCTGGTTTTGACACTTTATTCAGCATGGCCCTTTTGACCGATGGGAAGCGAGACTTCTTTGTAGCGCTGATTTGCCTTTCCAGGTTGCTTGGTTGGCCAAAAAGGGCGTATGCGTTTTTTCCTGAATATATTCAGGAAAAAACGCATACGCCCTTTTTGGCCAAGGGCATCATTGTCGAGGTTTTGCCGCTTTTCCTGTGCTTTAAAGGCGATTCGAATCTCCCTCCTGAAATCTGTTTCCTGCAATTCTGCCTTGCTTTCCAATCCTCTTCGTTGCCTTCCCTCAATATATTTGTGGACGAGAGTTATCATTTATAAGTCTGCAGGTTTGTGAATTGCAGTGCCCCTGAGCTCCATTTTTCAACTCGCTTTCTTGGGAGCTGGCCGCAAAAGCGCAGGATTGCTTCAGGCCCTATTCTGGTCCCGGGCGGCAGGCTGAGCCTGTGGTTAATTCTTCTTCCTGATGGGGAAGTAGAGTGACCTGTGCCTGTCCCAACACCTAGAGCTAGTCTCTCCTTGGTTCCCACTCTTCCCGTTCATCCTCAGGACAAATTGCAACCTGTACGGAACAGGAGGTTAAAGGTGCTGATTCTCCAAGGAGGGAGATTGCTACTAAAGCGGCTTGAATGGCGAACCCGAGCATAAGGAGATGAGAAATGAGGTGCGTTTTGGAAACCTTTCCCGATCACACGGTGTACCATCTTCTGGGTTTCTCATGCATGTTTTCGATGTAGGAAGATGCCCTTGAACCTGGAGATTTGGGACCCATGGGATGGGAACCACGCTGTATTACTTTAAAGGGTCTGCGTTTCCTCACCCAACCTCACCAAACCTCTCAGCCCCAAGAGTGTCCACCCTTATGTCTCCATCAGCTGTGGGTCTAGATATGGTCAATCCAGGTGGCATCCCAGCCCCTGAACGAATTTTGTAAGAATTTCTCTCTCTTTCACTGTCTTTGTTTCACGGGTTTTTAAAAGTAATTGATTTTTATAATGGGGTTTAGCTGCTTTTCACTGCTGTGTTTCTGCCGCTTTACACCCACTTGACTCACTTACAGAGAGATATCAAAACATAGGTTTTAAGCTTCTTACTAGTCAGATATATTCTTGGGCGGTGAATAGGGGGTGTTGAGTCCAATTCACTGATCAAGGAGTAGGTCTTGTCTATTACATATTGGGTTTATGGAACGGTATCTGACCTAATTTGAAACCCTTGTTTTATGCATCACCCCACCTCACCTTTCCCCTTAAGCAGCCATAGTGTGTTTTCTAAACGTGGGACTCTGTTCTGTTTGTAATTCAGTTCAAGGGTAGCGGTTTTTACATTCCCTCTATAAGTGATATCTTATGATAAGTGTCTTTTTCTGTGTGACTTATTTCACTTAGAATCGTCGTACCTAAATCCACTCATCATGCTGCTACTAGCCTTATGACGTTGATTTCATGGCTGAGTGATATTCCATTGTACATAAGGACCACAACTTCTTTATCCATTTTTCTCTTTCCTGGGATATTTAAGGTGTAACGAAGTGGAGGTTCTTGTCAACAGAGCAGCCCTAAACTTTGGGGTGCCTGTGTCTTGCTGATTTTTAGTTTTCCCAATTTATACGCCCATGAGTGGAAGTGCCCTGTGCTCTCTAAGCTGAGTTTTTTAGATGTTTCAGGACACAACGTACACTTCTCCAGAGTGGCTGTTGGCAATTTACATCCCTCCCATCAGCGTAGCCAGGCTCCCGTTTCTCCATGGCCTGTCCTGCATTTCTGGTTTTGACACTTTATTCAGCATGGCCCTTTTGACCGATGGGAAGCGAGACTTCTTTGTAGCGCTGATTTGCCTTTCCAGGTTGCTTGGTTGGCCAAAAAGGGCGTATGCGTTTTTTCCTGAATATATTCAGGAAAAAACGCATACGCCCTTTTTGGCCAAGGGCATCATTGTCGAGGTTTTGCCGCTTTTCCTGTGCTTTAAAGGCGATTCGAATCTCCCTCCTGAAATCTGTTTCCTGCAATTCTGCCTTGCTTTCCAATCCTCTTCGTTGCCTTCCCTCAATATATTTGTGGACGAGAGTTATCATTTATAAGTCTGCAGGTTTGTGAATTGCAGTGCCCCTGAGCTCCATTTTTCAACTCGCTTTCTTGGGAGCTGGCCGCAAAAGCGCAGGATTGCTTCAGGCCCTATTCTGGTCCCAGGCGGCAGGCTGAGCCTGTGGTTAATTCTTCTTCCTAATGGGGAAGTAGAGTGACCTGTGCCTGTCCCAACACCTAGAGCTAGTCTCTCATTGGTTCCCACTCTTCCCGTTCATCCTCAGGACAAATTGCAACCTGTACGGAACAGGAGGTTAAAGGTGCTGATTCTCCAAGGAGGGAGATTGCTACTAAAGCGGCTGGAATGGCGAACCCGAGCATAAGGAGATGAGAAATGAGGTGCGTTTTGGAAACCTTTCCCGATCACACGGTGTACCATCTTCTGGGTTTCTCATGCATGTTTTCGATGTAGGAAGATGCCCTTGAACCTGGAGATTTGGGACCCATGGGATGGATATCACGCAGTATTACTTTAAAGGGTCTGCGTTTCCTCACCCAACCTCACCAAACCTCTCAGCCCCAAGAGTGTCCACCCTTATGTCTCCATCAGCTGTGGGTCTAGATATGGTCAATCCAGGTGGCATCACAGCCCCTGAACGAATTTTGTAAGAATTTCTCTCTCTTTCACTGTCTTTGTTTCACGGGTTTTTAAAAGTAATTGATTTTTATAATGGGGTTTAGCTGCTTTTCACTGCTGTGTTTCTGCCGCTTTACACCCACTTGACTCACTTACAGAGAGATATCAAAACATAGGTTTTAAGCTTCTTACTAGTCAGATATATTCTTGGGCGGTGAATAGGGGGTGTTGAGTCCAATTCACTGATCAAGGAGTAGGTCTTGTCTATTACATATTGGGTTTATGGAACGGTATCTGACCTAATTTGAAACCCTTGTTTTATGCATCACCCCACCTCACCTTTCCCGTGAAGCAGCCATAGTGTGTTTTCTAAACGTGGGACTCTGTTCTGTTTTGTAATTCAGTTCAAGGGTAGCGGTTTTTACATTCCCTCTATAAGTGATATCTTATGATAAGTGTCTTTTTCTGTGTGACTTATTTCACTTAGAATCGTCGTACCTAAATCCACTCATCATGCTGCTACTAGCCTTATGACGTTGATTTCATGGCTGAGTGATATTCCATTGTACATAAGGACCACAACTTCTTTATCCATTTTTCTCTTTCCTGGGATATTTAAGGTGTAACGAAGTGGAGGTTCTTGTCAACAGAGCAGCCGTAAACTTTGGGGTGCCTGTGTCTTGCTGATTTTTAGTTTTCCCAATTTATACGCCCATGAGTGGAAGTGCCCTGTGCTCTCTAAGCTGAGTTTTTTAGATGTTTCAGGACACACCGTACACTTCTCCAGAGTGGCTGTTGGCAATTTACATCCCTTCCATCAGCGTAGCCAGGCTCCCGTTTCTCCATGGCCTGTCCTGCATTTCTGGTTTTGACACTTTATTCAGCATGGCCCTTTTGACCGATGGGAAGCGAGACTTCTTTGTAGCGCTGATTTGCCTTTCCAGGTTGCTTGGTTGGCCAAAAAGGGCGTATGCGTTTTTTCCTGAATATATTCAGGAAAAAACGCATACGCCCTTTTTGGCCAAGGGCATCATTGTCGAGGTTTTGCCGCTTTTCCTGTGCTTTAAAGGCGATTCGAATCTCCCTCCTGAAATCTGTTTCCTGCAATTCTGCCTTGCTTTCCAATCCTCTTCGTTGCCTTCCCTCAATATATTTGTGGACGAGAGTTATCATTTATAAGTCTGCAGGTTTGTGAATTGCAGTGCCCCTGAGCTCCATTTTTCAACTCGCTTTCTTGGGAGCTGGCCGCAAAAGCGCAGGATTGCTTCAGGCCCTATTCTGGTCCCGGGCGGCAGGCTGAGCCTGTGGTTAATTCTTCTTCCTGATGGGGAAGTAGAGTGACCTGTGCCTGTCCCAACACCTAGAGCTAGTCTCTCCTTGGTTCCCACTCTTCCCGTTCATCCTCAGGACAAATTGCAACCTGTACGGAACAGGAGGTTAAAGGTGCTGATTCTCCAAGGAGGGAGATTGCTACTAAAGCGGCTTGAATGGCGAACCCGAGCATAAGGAGATGAGAAATGAGGTGCGTTTTGGAAACCTTTCCCGATCACACGGTGTACCATCTTCTGGGTTTCTCATGCATGTTTTCGATGTAGGAAGATGCCCTTGAACCTGGAGATTTGGGACCCATGGGATGGGAACCACGCTGTATTACTTTAAAGGGTCTGCGTTTCCTCACCCAACCTCACCAAACCTCTCAGCCCCAAGAGTGTCCACCCTTATGTCTCCATCAGCTGTGGGTCTAGATATGGTCAATCCAGGTGGCATCCCAGCCCCTGAACGAATTTTGTAAGAATTTCTCTCTCTTTCACTGTCTTTGTTTCACGGGTTTTTAAAAGTAATTGATTTTTATAATGGGGTTTAGCTGCTTTTCACTGCTGTGTTTCTGCCGCTTTACACCCACTTGACTCACTTACAGAGAGATATCAAAACATAGGTTTTAAGCTTCTTACTAGTCAGATATATTCTTGGGCGGTGAATAGGGGGTGTTGAGTCCAATTCACTGATCAAGGAGTAGGTCTTGTCTATTACATATTGGGTTTATGGAACGGTATCTGACCTAATTTGAAACCCTTGTTTTATGCATCACCCCACCTCACCTTTCCCCTTAAGCAGCCATAGTGTGTTTTCTAAACGTGGGACTCTGTTCTGTTTGTAATTCAGTTCAAGGGTAGCGGTTTTTACATTCCCTCTATAAGTGATATCTTATGATAAGTGTCTTTTTCTGTGTGACTTATTTCACTTAGAATCGTCGTACCTAAATCCACTCATCATGCTGCTACTAGCCTTATGACGTTGATTTCATGGCTGAGTGATATTCCATTGTACATAAGGACCACAACTTCTTTATCCATTTTTCTCTTTCCTGGGATATTTAAGGTGTAACGAAGTGGAGGTTCTTGTCAACAGAGCAGCCCTAAACTTTGGGGTGCCTGTGTCTTGCTGATTTTTAGTTTTCCCAATTTATACGCCCATGAGTGGAAGTGCCCTGTGCTCTCTAAGCTGAGTTTTTTAGATGTTTCAGGACACAACGTACACTTCTCCAGAGTGGCTGTTGGCAATTTACATCCCTCCCATCAGCGTAGCCAGGCTCCCGTTTCTCCATGGCCTGTCCTGCATTTCTGGTTTTGACACTTTATTCAGCATGGCCCTTTTGACCGATGGGAAGCGAGACTTCTTTGTAGCGCTGATTTGCCTTTCCAGGTTGCTTGGTTGGCCAAAAAGGGCGTATGCGTTTTTTCCTGAATATATTCAGGAAAAAACGCATACGCCCTTTTTGGCCAAGGGCATCATTGTCGAGGTTTTGCCGCTTTTCCTGTGCTTTAAAGGCGATTCGAATCTCCCTCCTGAAATCTGTTTCCTGCAATTCTGCCTTGCTTTCCAATCCTCTTCGTTGCCTTCCCTCAATATATTTGTGGACGAGAGTTATCATTTATAAGTCTGCAGGTTTGTGAATTGCAGTGCCCCTGAGCTCCATTTTTCAACTCGCTTTCTTGGGAGCTGGCCGCAAAAGCGCAGGATTGCTTCAGGCCCTATTCTGGTCCCAGGCGGCAGGCTGAGCCTGTGGTTAATTCTTCTTCCTAATGGGGAAGTAGAGTGACCTGTGCCTGTCCCAACACCTAGAGCTAGTCTCTCATTGGTTCCCACTCTTCCCGTTCATCCTCAGGACAAATTGCAACCTGTACGGAACAGGAGGTTAAAGGTGCTGATTCTCCAAGGAGGGAGATTGCTACTAAAGCGGCTGGAATGGCGAACCCGAGCATAAGGAGATGAGAAATGAGGTGCGTTTTGGAAACCTTTCCCGATCACACGGTGTACCATCTTCTGGGTTTCTCATGCATGTTTTCGATGTAGGAAGATGCCCTTGAACCTGGAGATTTGGGACCCATGGGATGGATATCACGCAGTATTACTTTAAAGGGTCTGCGTTTCCTCACCCAACCTCACCAAACCTCTCAGCCCCAAGAGTGTCCACCCTTATGTCTCCATCAGCTGTGGGTCTAGATATGGTCAATCCAGGTGGCATCACAGCCCCTGAACGAATTTTGTAAGAATTTCTCTCTCTTTCACTGTCTTTGTTTCACGGGTTTTTAAAAGTAATTGATTTTTATAATGGGGTTTAGCTGCTTTTCACTGCTGTGTTTCTGCCGCTTTACACCCACTTGACTCACTTACAGAGAGATATCAAAACATAGGTTTTAAGCTTCTTACTAGTCAGATATATTCTTGGGCGGTGAATAGGGGGTGTTGAGTCCAATTCACTGATCAAGGAGTAGGTCTTGTCTATTACATATTGGGTTTATGGAACGGTATCTGACCTAATTTGAAACCCTTGTTTTATGCATCACCCCACCTCACCTTTCCCGTGAAGCAGCCATAGTGTGTTTTCTAAACGTGGGACTCTGTTCTGTTTTGTAATTCAGTTCAAGGGTAGCGGTTTTTACATTCCCTCTATAAGTGATATCTTATGATAAGTGTCTTTTTCTGTGTGACTTATTTCACTTAGAATCGTCGTACCTAAATCCACTCATCATGCTGCTACTAGCCTTATGACGTTGATTTCATGGCTGAGTGATATTCCATTGTACATAAGGACCACAACTTCTTTATCCATTTTTCTCTTTCCTGGGATATTTAAGGTGTAACGAAGTGGAGGTTCTTGTCAACAGAGCAGCCGTAAACTTTGGGGTGCCTGTGTCTTGCTGATTTTTAGTTTTCCCAATTTATACGCCCATGAGTGGAAGTGCCCTGTGCTCTCTAAGCTGAGTTTTTTAGATGTTTCAGGACACACCGTACACTTCTCCAGAGTGGCTGTTGGCAATTTACATCCCTTCCATCAGCGTAGCCAGGCTCCCGTTTCTCCATGGCCTGTCCTGCATTTCTGGTTTTGACACTTTATTCAGCATGGCCCTTTTGACCGATGGGAAGCGAGACTTCTTTGTAGCGCTGATTTGCCTTTCCAGGTTGCTTGGTTGGCCAAAAAGGGCGTATGCGTTTTTTCCTGAATATATTCAGGAAAAAACGCATACGCCCTTTTTGGCCAAGGGCATCATTGTCGAGGTTTTGCCGCTTTTCCTGTGCTTTAAAGGCGATTCGAATCTCCCTCCTGAAATCTGTTTCCTGCAATTCTGCCTTGCTTTCCAATCCTCTTCGTTGCCTTCCCTCAATATATTTGTGGACGAGAGTTATCATTTATAAGTCTGCAGGTTTGTGAATTGCAGTGCCCCTGAGCTCCATTTTTCAACTCGCTTTCGTGGGAGCTGGCCGCAAAAGCGCAGGATTGCTTCAGGCCCTATTCTGGTCCCGGGCGGCAGGCTGAGCCTGTGGTTAATTCTTCTTCCTAATGGGGAAGTAGAGTGACCTGTGCCTGTCCCAACACCTAGAGCTAGTCTCTCATTGGTTCCCACTCTTCCCGTTCATCCTCAGGACAAATTGCAACCTGTACGGAACAGGAGGTTAAAGGTGCTGATTCTCCAAGGAGGGAGATTGCTACTAAAGCGGCTGGAATGGCGAACCCGAGCATAAGGAGATGAGAAATGAGGTGCGTTTTGGAAACCTTTCCCGATCACACGGTGTACCATCTTCTGGGTTTCTCATGCATGTTTTCGATGTAGGAAGATGCCCTTGAACCTGGAGATTTGGGACCCATGGGATGGATATCACGCAGTATTACTTTAAAGGGTCTGCGTTTCCTCACCCAACCTCACCAAACCTCTCAGCCCCAAGAGTGTCCACCCTTATGTCTCCATCAGCTGTGGGTCTAGATATGGTCAATCCAGGTGGCATCACAGCCCCTGAACGAATTTTGTAAGAATTTCTCTCTCTTTCACTGTCTTTGTTTCACGGGTTTTTAAAAGTAATTGATTTTTATAATGGGGTTTAGCTGCTTTTCACTGCTGTGTTTCTGCCGCTTTACACCCACTTGACTCACTTACAGAGAGATATCAAAACATAGGTTTTAAGCTTCTTACTAGTCAGATATATTCTTGGGCGGTGAATAGGGGGTGTTGAGTCCAATTCACTGATCAAGGAGTAGGTCTTGTCTATTACATATTGGGTTTATGGAACGGTATCTGACCTAATTTGAAACCCTTGTTTTATGCATCACCCCACCTCACCTTTCCCGTTAAGCAGCCATAGTGTGTTTTCTAAACGTGGGACTCTGTTCTGTTTTGTAATTCAGTTCAAGGGTAGCGGTTTTTACATTCCCTCTATAAGTGATATCTTATGATAAGTGTCTTTTTCTGTGTGACTTATTTCACTTAGAATCGTCGTACCTAAATCCACTCATCATGCTGCTACTAGCCTTATGACGTTGATTTCATGGCTGAGTGATATTCCATTGTACATAAGGACCACAACTTCTTTATCCATTTTTCTCTTTCCTGGGATATTTAAGGTGTAACGAAGTGGAGGTTCTTGTCAACAGAGCAGCCCTAAACTTTGGGGTGCCTGTGTCTTGCTGATTTTTAGTTTTCCCAATTTATACGCCCATGAGTGGAAGTGCCCTGTGCTCTCTAAGCTGAGTTTTTTAGATGTTTCAGGACACACCGTACACTTCTCCAGAGTGGCTGTTGGCAATTTACATCCCTCCCATCAGCGTAGCCAGGCTCCCGTTTCTCCATGGCCTGTCCTACATTTCTGGTTTTGACACTTTATTCAGCATGGCCCTTTTGACCGATGGGAAGCGAGACTTCTTTGTAGCGCTGATTTGCCTTTCCAGGTTGCTTGGTTGGCCAAAAAGGGCGTATGCGTTTTTTCCTGAATATATTCAGGAAGAAACGCATACGCCCTTTTTGGCCAAGGGCATCATTGTCGAGGTTTTGCCGCTTTTCCTGTGCTTTAAAGGCGATTCGAATCTCCCTCCTGAAATCTGTTTCCTGCAATTCTGCCTTGCTTTCCAATCCTCTTCGTTGCCTTCCCTCAATATATTTGTGGACGAGAGTTATCATTTATAGTCTGCAGGTTTGTGAATTGCAGTGCCCCTGAGCTCCATTTTTCAACTCGCTTTCTTGGGAGCTGGCCGCAAAAGCGCAGGATTGCTTCAGGCCCTATTCTGGTCCCGGGCGGCAGGCTGAGCCTGTGGTTAATTCTTCTTCCTGATGGGGAAGTAGAGTGACCTGTGCCTGTCCCAACACCTAGAGCTAGTCTCTCATTGGTTCCCACTCTTCCCGTTCATCCTCAGGACAAATTGCAACCTGTACGGAACAGGAGGTTAAAGGTGCTGATTCTCCAAGGAGGGAGATTGCTACTAAAGCGGCTGGAATGGCGAACCCGAGCATAAGGAGATGAGAAATGAGGTGCGTTTTGGAAACCTTTCCCGATCACACGGTGTACCATCTTCTGGGTTTCTCATGCATGTTTTCGATGTAGGAAGATGCCCTTGAACCTGGAGATTTGGGACCCATGGGATGGGAACCACGCAGTATTACTTTAAAGGGTCTGCGTTTCCTCACCCAACCTCACCAAACCTCTCAGCCCCAAGAGTGTCCACCTCTATGTCTCCATCAGCTGTGGGTCTAGATATGGTCAATCCAGGAGGCATCACAGCCCCTGAACGAATTTTGTAAGAATTTCTCTCTCTTTCACTGTCTTTGTTTCACGGGTTTTTAAAAGTAATTGATTTTTATAATGGGGTTTAGCTGCTTTTCACTGCTGTGTTTCTGCCGCTTTACACCCACTTGACTCACTTACAGAGAGATATCAAAACATAGGTTTTAAGCTTCTTACTAGTCAGATATATTCTTGGGCGGTGAATAGGGGGTGTTGAGTCCAATTCACTGATCAAGGAGTAGGTCTTGGCTATTACATATTGGGTTTATGGAACGGTATCTGACCTAATTTGAAACCCTTGTTTTATGCATCACCCCACCTCACCTTTCCCGTTAAGCAGCCATAGTGTGTTTTCTAAACGTGGGACTCTGTTCTGTTTTGTAATTCAGTTCAAGGGTAGCGGTTTTTACATTCCCTCTATAAGTGATATCTTATGATAAGTGTCTTTTTCTGTGTGACTTATTTCACTTAGAATCGTCGTACCTAAATCCACTCATCATGCTGCTACTAGCCTTATGACGTTGATTTCATGGCTGAGTGATATTCCATTGTACATAAGGACCACAACTTCTTTATCCATTTTTCTCTTTCCTGGGATATTTAAGGTGTAACGAAGTGGAGGTTCTTGTCAACATAGCAGCCCTAAACTTTGGGGTGCCTGTGTCTTGCTGATTTTTAGTTTTCCCAATTTATACGCCCATGAGTGGAAGTGCCCTGTGCTCTCTAAGCTGAGTTTTTTAGATGTTTCAGGACACACCGTACACTTCTCCAGAGTGGCTGTTGGCAATTTACATCCCTCCCATCAGCGTAGCCAGGCTCCCGTTTCTCCATGGCCTGTCCTGCATTTCTGGTTTTGACACTTTATTCAGCATGGCCCTTTTGACCGATGGGAAGCGAGACTTCTTTGTAGCGCTGATTTGCCTTTCCAGGTTGCTTGGTTGGCCAAAAAGGGCGTATGCGTTTTTTCCTGAATATATTCAGGAAAAAACGCATACGCCCTTTTTGGCCAAGGGCATCATTGTCGAGGTTTTGCCGCTTTTCCTGTGCTTTAAAGGCGATTCGAATCTCCCTCCTGAAATCTGTTTCCTGCAATTCTGCCTTGCTTTCCAATCCTCTTCGTTGCCTTCCCTCAATATATTTGTGGACGAGAGTTATCATTTATAAGTCTGCAGGTTTGTGAAATGCAGTGCCCCTGAGCTCAATTTTTCAACTCGCTTTCTTGGGAGCTGGCCGCAAAAGCGCAGGATTGCTTCAGGCCCTATTCTGGTCCCGGGCGGCAGGCTGAGCCTGTGGTTAATTCTTCTTCCTGATGGGGAAGTAGAGTGACCTGTGCCTGTCCCAACACCTAGAGCTAGTCTCTCATTGGTTCCCACTCTTCCCGTTCATCCTCAGGACAAATTGCAACCTGTACGGAACAGGAGGTTAAAGGTGCTGATTCTCCAAGGAGGGAGATTGCTACTAAAGCGGCTGGAATGGCGAACCCGAGCATAACGAGATGAGAAATGAGGTGCGTTTTGGAAACCTTTCCCGATCACACGGTGTACCATCTTCTGGGTTTCTCATGCATGTTTTCGATGTAGGAAGATGCCCTTGAACCTGGAGATTTGGGACCCATGGGATGGGAACCACGCAGTATTACTTTAAAGGGTCTGCGTTTCCTCACCCAACCTCACCAAACCTCTCAGCCCCAAGAGTGTCCACCCTTATGTCTCCATCAGCTGTGGGTCTAGATATGGTCAATCCAGGTGGCATCACAGCCCCTGAACGAATTTTGTAAGAATTTCTCTCTCTTTCACTGTCTTTGTTTCACGGGTTTTTAAAAGTAATTGATTTTTATAATGGGGTTTAGCTGCTTTTCACTGCTGTGTTTCTGCCGCTTTACACCCACTTGACTCACTTACAGAGAGATATCAAAACATAGGTTTTAAGATTCTTACTAGTCAGATATATATTTGGGCGGTGAATAGGGGGTGTTGAGTCCAATTCACTGATCAAGGAGTAGGTCTTGTCTATTACATATTGGGTTTATGGAACGGTATCTGACCTAATTTGAAACCCTTGTTTTATGCATCACCCCACCTCACCTTTCCACTTAAGCAGCCATAGTGTGTTTTCTAAACGTGGGACTCTGTTCTGTTTGTAATTCAGTTCAAGGGTAGCGGTTTTTACATTCCCTCTATAAGTGATATCTTATGATAAGTGTCTTTTTCTGTGTGACTTATTTCACTTAGAATCGTCGTACCTAAATCCACTCATCATGCTGCTACTAGCCTTATGACGTTGATTTCATGGCTGAGTGATATTCCATTGTACATAAGGACCACAACTTCTTTATCCATTTTTCTCTTTCCTGGGATATTTAAGGTGTAACGAAGTGGAGGTTCTTGTCAACAGAGCAGCCCTAAACTTTGGGGTGCCTGTGTCTTGCTGATTTTTAGTTTTCCCAATTTATATGCCCATGAGTGGAAGTGCCCTGTGCTCTCTAAGCTGAGTTTTTTAGATGTTTCAGGACACGCCGTACACTTCTCCAGAGTGGCTGTTGGCAATTTACATCCCTCCCATCAGCGTAGCCAGGCTCCCGTTTCTCCATGGCCTGTCCTGCATTTCTGGTTTTGACACTTTATTCAGCATGGCCCTTTTGACCGATGGGAAGCGAGACTTCTTTGTAGCGCTGATTTGCCTTTCCAGGTTGCTTGGTTGGCCAAAAAGGGCGTATGCGTTTTTTCCTGAATATATTCAGGAAAAAACGCATACGCCCTTTTTGGCCAAGGGCATCATTGTCGAGGTTTTGCCGCTTTTCCTGTGCTTTAAAGGCGATTCGAATCTCCCTCCTGAAATCTGTTTCCTGCAATTCTGCCTTGCTTTCCAATCCTCTTCGTTGCCTTCCCTCAATATATTTGTGGACGAGAGTTATCATTTATAAGTCTGCAGGTTTGTGAATTGCAGTGCCCCTGAGCTCCATTTTTCACCTCGCTTTCTTGGGAGCTGGCCGCAAAAGCGCAGGATTGCTTCAGGCCCTATTCTGGTCCCGGGCGGCAGGCTGAGCCTGTGGTTAATTCTTCTTCCTGATGGGGAAGTAGAGTGACCTGTGCCTGTCCCAACACCTAGAGCTAGTCTCTCATTGGTTCCCACTCTTCCCGTTCATCCTCAGGACAAATTGCAACCTGTACGGAACAGGAGGTTAAAGGTGCTGATTCTCCAAGGAGGGAGATTGCTACTAAAGCGGCTGGAATGGCGAACCCGAGCATAACGAGATGAGAAATGAGGTGCGTTTTGGAAACCTTTCCCGATCACACGGTGTACCATCTTCTGGGTTTCTCATGCATGTTTTCGATGTAGGAAGATGCCCTTGAACCTGGAGATTTGGGACCCATGGGATGGGAACCACGCAGTATTACTTTAAAGGGTCTGCGTTTCCTCACCCAACCTCACCAAACCTCTCAGCCCCAAGAGTGTCCACCCGTATGTCTCCATCAGCTGTGGGTCTAGATATGGTCAATCCAGGTGGCATCACAGCCCCTGAACGAATTTTGTAAGAATTTCTCTCTCTTTCACTGTCTTTGTTTCACGGGTTTTTAAAAGTAATTGATTTTTATCATGGGGTTTAGCTGCTTTTCACTGCTGTGTTTCTGCCGCTTTACACCCACTTGACTCACTTACAGAGAGATATCAAAACATAGGTTTTAAGATTGTTACTAGTCAGATATATTCTTGGGCGTTGAATAGGGGGTGTTGAGTCCAATTCACTGATCAAGGAGTAGGTCTTGTCTATTACATATTGGGTTTATGGAACGGTATCTGACCTAATTTGAAACCCTTGTTTTATGCATCACCCCACCTCACCTTTCCCGTTAAGCAGCCATAGTGTGTTTTCTAAACGTGGGACTCTGTTCTGTTTTGTAATTCAGTTCAAGGGTAGCGGTTTTTACATTCCCTCTATAAGTGATATCTTATGATAAGTGTCTTTTTCTGTGTGACTTATTTCACTTAGAATCGTCGTACCTAAATCCACTCATCATGCTGCTACTAGCCTTATGACGTTGATTTCATGGCTGAGTGATATTCCATTGTACATAAGGACCACAACTTCTTTATCCATTTTTCTCTTTCCTGGGATATTTAAGGTGTAACGAAGTGGAGGTTCTTGTCAACAGAGCAGCCGTAAACTTTGGGGTGCCTGTGTCTTGCTGATTTTTAGTTTTCCCAATTTATACGCCCATGAGTGGAAGTGCCCTGTGCTCTCTAAGCTGAGTTTTTTAGATGTTTCAGGACACACCGTACACTTCTCCAGAGTGGCTGTTGGCAATTTACATCCCTCCCATCAGCGTAGCCAGGCTCCCGTTTCTCCATGGCCTGTCCTGCATTTCTGGTTTTGACACTTTATTCAGCATGGCCCTTTTGACCGATGGGAAGCGAGACTTCTTTGTAGCGCTGATTTGCCTTTCCAGGTTGCTTGGTTGGCCAAAAAGGGCGTATGCGTTTTTTCCTGAATATATTCAGGAAAAAACGCATACGCCCTTTTTGGCCAAGGGCATCATTGTCGAGGTTTTGCCGCTTTTCCTGTGCTTTAAAGGCGATTCGAATCTCCCTCCTGAAATCTGTTTCCTGCAATTCTGCCTTGCTTTCCAATCCTCTTCGTTGCCTTCCCTCAATATATTTGTGGACGAGAGTTATCATTTATAAGTCTGCAGGTTTGTGAATTGCAGTGCCCCTGAGCTCCATTTTTCAACTCGCTTTCTTGGGAGCTGGCCGCAAAAGCGCAGGATTGCTTCAGGCCCTATTCTGGTCCCGGGCGGCAGGCTGAGCCTGTGGTTAATTCTTCTTCCTGATGGGGAAGTAGAGTGACCTGTGCCTGTCCCAACACCTAGAGCTAGTCTCTCATTGGTTCCCACTCTTCCCGTTCATCCTCAGGACAAATTGCAACCTGTACGGAACAGGAGGTTAAAGGTGCTGATTCTCCAAGGAGGGAGATTGCTACTAAAGCGGCTGGAATGGCGAACCCGAGCATAACGAGATGAGAAATGAGGTGCGTTTTGGAAACCTTTCCCGATCACACGGTGTACCATCTTCTGGGTTTCTCATGCATGTTTTCGATGTAGGAAGATGCCCTTGAACCTGGAGATTTGGGACCCATGGGATGGGAACCACGCAGTATTACTTTAAAGGGTCTGCGTTTCCTCACCCAACCTCACCAAACCTCTCAGCCCCAAGAGTGTCCACCCGTATGTCTCCATCAGCTGTGGGTCTAGATATGGTCAATCCAGGTGGCATCACAGCCCCTGAACGAATTTTGTAAGAATTTCTCTCTCTTTCACTGTCTTTGTTTCACGGGTTTTTAAAAGTAATTGATTTTTATCATGGGGTTTAGCTGCTTTTCACTGCTGTGTTTCTGCCGCTTTACACCCACTTGACTCACTTACAGAGAGATATCAAAACATAGGTTTTAAGATTGTTACTAGTCAGATATATTCTTGGGCGTTGAATAGGGGGTGTTGAGTCCAATTCACTGATCAAGGAGTAGGTCTTGTCTATTACATATTGGGTTTATGGAACGGTATCTGACCTAATTTGAAACCCTTGTTTTATGCATCACCCCACCTCACCTTTCCCGTTAAGCAGCCATAGTGTGTTTTCTAAACGTGGGACTCTGTTCTGTTTTGTAATTCAGTTCAAGGGTAGCGGTTTTTACATTCCCTCTATAAGTGATATCTTATGATAAGTGTCTTTTTCTGTGTGACTTATTTCACTTAGAATCGTCGTACCTAAATCCACTCATCATGCTGCTACTAGCCTTATGACGTTGATTTCATGGCTGAGTGATATTCCATTGTACATAAGGACCACAACTTCTTTATCCATTTTTCTCTTTCCTGGGATATTTAAGGTGTAACGAAGTGGAGGTTCTTGTCAACAGAGCAGCCCTAAACTTTGGGGTGCCTGTGTCTTGCTGATTTTTAGTTTTCCCAGTTTATACGCCCATGAGTGGAAGTGCCCTGTGCTCTCTAAGCTGAGTTTTTTAGATGTTTCAGGACACACCGTACACTTCTCCAGAGTGGCTGTTGGCAATTTACATCCCTCCCATCAGCGTAGCTAGGCTCCCGTTTCTCCATGGCCTGTCCTGCATTTCTGGTTTTGACACTTTATTCAGCATGGCCCTTTTGACCGATGGGAATCGAGACTTCTTTGTAGCGCTGATTTGCCTTTCCAGGTTGCTTGGTTGGCCAAAAAGGGCGTATGCGTTTTTTCCTGAATATATTCAGGAAAAAACGCATACGCCCTTTTTGGCCAAGGGCATCATTGTCGAGGTTTTGCCGCTTTTCCTGTGCTTTAAAGGCGATTCGAATCTCCCTCCTGAAATCTGTTTCCTGCAATTCTGCCTTGCTTTCCAATCCTCTTCGTTGCCTTCCCTCAATATATTTGTGGACGAGAGTTATCATTTATAAGTCTGCAGGTTTGTGAATTGCAGTGCCCCTGAGCTCCATTTTTCAACTCGCTTTCTTGGGAGCTGGCCGCAAAAGCGCAGGATTGCTTCAGGCCCTATTCTGGTCCCGGGCGGCAGGCTGAGCCTGTGGTTAATTCTTCTTCCTGATGGGGAAGTAGAGTGACCTGTGCCTGTCCCAACACCTAGAGTTAGTCTCTCATTGGTTCCCACTCTTCCCGTTCATCCTCAGGACAAATAGCAACCTGTACGGAACAGGAGGTTAAAGGTGCTGATTCTCCAAGGAGGGAGATTGCTACTAAAGCGGCTGGAATGGCGAACCCGAGCATAAGGAGATGAGAAATGAGGTGCGTTTTGGAAACCTTTCCCGATCACACGGTGTACCATCTTCTGGGTTTCTCATGCATGTTTTCGATGTAGGAAGATGCCCTTGAACCTGGAGATTTGGGACCCATGGGATGGGAACCACGCAGTATTACTTTAAAGGGTCTGCGTTTCCTCACCCAACCTCACCAAACCTCTCAGCCCCAAGAGTGTCCACCCTTATGGCTCCATCAGCTGTGGGTCTAGATATGGTCAATCCAGGTGGCATCACAGCCCCTGAACGAATTTTGTAAGAATTTCTCTCTCTTTCACTGTCTTTGTTTCACGGGTTTTTAAAAGTAATTGATTTTTATAATGGGGTTTAGCTGCTTTTCACTGCTGTGTTTCTGCCGCTTTACACCCACTTGACTCACTTACAGAGAGATATCAAAACATAGGGTTTAAGATTCTTACTAGTCAGATATATTCTTGGGCGGTGAATAGGGGGTGTTGAGTCCAATTCACTGATCAAGGAGTAGGTCTTGGCTATTACATATTGGGTTTATGGAACGGTATCTGACCTAATTTGAAACCCTTGTTTTATGCATCACCCCACCTCACCTTTCCCGTTAAGCAGCCATAGTGTGTTTTCTAAACGTGGGACTCTGGTCTGTTTTGTAATTCAGTTCAAGGGTAGCGGTTTATACATTCCCTCTATAAGTGATATCTTATGATAAGTGTCTTTTTCTGTGTGACTTATTTCACTTAGAATCGTCGTACCTAAATCCACTCATCATGCTGCTACTAGCCTTATGACGTTGATTTCATGGCTGAGTGATATTCCATTGTACATAAGGACCACAACTTCTTTATCCATTTTTCTCTTTCCTGGGATATTTAAGGTGTAACGAAGTGGAGGTTCTTGTCAACAGAGCAGCCCTAAACTTTGGGGTGCCTGTGTCTTGCTGATTTTTAGTTTTCCCAATTTATACGCCCATGACTGGAAGTGCCCTGTGCTCTCTAAGCTGAGTTTTTTAGATGTTTCAGGACACAACGTACACTTCTCCAGAGTGGCTGTTGGCAATTTACATCCCTCCCATCAGCGTAGCCAGGCTCCCGTTTCTCCATGGCCTGTCCTGCATTTCTGGTTTTGACACTTTATTCAGCATGGCCCTTTTGACCGATGGGAAGCGAGACTTCTTTGTAGCGCTGATTTGCCTTTCCAGGTTGCTTGGTTGGCCAAAAAGGGCGTATGCGTTTTTTCCTGAATATATTCAGGAAAAAACGCATACGCCCTTTTTGGCCAAGGGCATCATTGTCGAGGTTTTGCCGCTTTTCCTGTGCTTTAAAGGCGATTCGAATCTCCCTCCTGAAATCTGTTTCCTGCAATTCTGCCTTGCTTTCCAATCCTCTTCGTTGCCTTCCCTCAATATATTTGTGGACGAGAGTTATCATTTATAAGTCTGCAGGTTTGTGAATTGCAGTGCCCCTGAGCTCCATTTTTCAACTCGCTTTCTTGGGAGCTGGCCGCAAAAGCGCAGGATTGCTTCAGGCCCTATTCTGGTCCCGGGCGGCAGGCTGAGCCTGTGGTTAATTCTTCTTCCTGATGGGGAAGTAGAGTGACCTGTGCCTGTCCCAACACCTAGAGCTAGTCTCTCCTTGGTTCCCACTCTTCCCGTTCATCCTCAGGACAAATTGCAACCTGTACGGAACAGGAGGTTAAAGGTGCTGATTCTCCAAGGAGGGAGATTGCTACTAAAGCGGCTTGAATGGCGAACCCGAGCATAAGGAGATGAGAAATGAGGTGCGTTTTGGAAACCTTTCCCGATCACACGGTGTACCATCTTCTGGGTTTCTCATGCATGTTTTCGATGTAGGAAGATGCCCTTGAACCTGGAGATTTGGGACCCATGGGATGGGAACCACGCTGTATTACTTTAAAGGGTCTGCGTTTCCTCACCCAACCTCACCAAACCTCTCAGCCCCAAGAGTGTCCACCCTTATGTCTCCATCAGCTGTGGGTCTAGATATGGTCAATCCAGGTGGCATCCCAGCCCCTGAACGAATTTTGTAAGAATTTCTCTCTCTTTCACTGTCTTTGTTTCACGGGTTTTTAAAAGTAATTGATTTTTATAATGGGGTTTAGCTGCTTTTCACTGCTGTGTTTCTGCCGCTTTACACCCACTTGACTCACTTACAGAGAGATATCAAAACATAGGTTTTAAGCTTCTTACTAGTCAGATATATTCTTGGGCGGTGAATAGGGGGTGTTGAGTCCAATTCACTGATCAAGGAGTAGGTCTTGTCTATTACATATTGGGTTTATGGAACGGTATCTGACCTAATTTGAAACCCTTGTTTTATGCATCACCCCACCTCACCTTTCCCCTTAAGCAGCCATAGTGTGTTTTCTAAACGTGGGACTCTGTTCTGTTTGTAATTCAGTTCAAGGGTAGCGGTTTTTACATTCCCTCTATAAGTGATATCTTATGATAAGTGTCTTTTTCTGTGTGACTTATTTCACTTAGAATCGTCGTACCTAAATCCACTCATCATGCTGCTACTAGCCTTATGACGTTGATTTCATGGCTGAGTGATATTCCATTGTACATAAGGACCACAACTTCTTTATCCATTTTTCTCTTTCCTGGGATATTTAAGGTGTAACGAAGTGGAGGTTCTTGTCAACAGAGCAGCCCTAAACTTTGGGGTGCCTGTGTCTTGCTGATTTTTAGTTTTCCCAATTTATACGCCCATGAGTGGAAGTGCCCTGTGCTCTCTAAGCTGAGTTTTTTAGATGTTTCAGGACACAACGTACACTTCTCCAGAGTGGCTGTTGGCAATTTACATCCCTCCCATCAGCGTAGCCAGGCTCCCGTTTCTCCATGGCCTGTCCTGCATTTCTGGTTTTGACACTTTATTCAGCATGGCCCTTTTGACCGATGGGAAGCGAGACTTCTTTGTAGCGCTGATTTGCCTTTCCAGGTTGCTTGGTTGGCCAAAAAGGGCGTATGCGTTTTTTCCTGAATATATTCAGGAAAAAACGCATACGCCCTTTTTGGCCAAGGGCATCATTGTCGAGGTTTTGCCGCTTTTCCTGTGCTTTAAAGGCGATTCGAATCTCCCTCCTGAAATCTGTTTCCTGCAATTCTGCCTTGCTTTCCAATCCTCTTCGTTGCCTTCCCTCAATATATTTGTGGACGAGAGTTATCATTTATAAGTCTGCAGGTTTGTGAATTGCAGTGCCCCTGAGCTCCATTTTTCAACTCGCTTTCTTGGGAGCTGGCCGCAAAAGCGCAGGATTGCTTCAGGCCCTATTCTGGTCCCAGGCGGCAGGCTGAGCCTGTGGTTAATTCTTCTTCCTAATGGGGAAGTAGAGTGACCTGTGCCTGTCCCAACACCTAGAGCTAGTCTCTCATTGGTTCCCACTCTTCCCGTTCATCCTCAGGACAAATTGCAACCTGTACGGAACAGGAGGTTAAAGGTGCTGATTCTCCAAGGAGGGAGATTGCTACTAAAGCGGCTGGAATGGCGAACCCGAGCATAAGGAGATGAGAAATGAGGTGCGTTTTGGAAACCTTTCCCGATCACACGGTGTACCATCTTCTGGGTTTCTCATGCATGTTTTCGATGTAGGAAGATGCCCTTGAACCTGGAGATTTGGGACCCATGGGATGGATATCACGCAGTATTACTTTAAAGGGTCTGCGTTTCCTCACCCAACCTCACCAAACCTCTCAGCCCCAAGAGTGTCCACCCTTATGTCTCCATCAGCTGTGGGTCTAGATATGGTCAATCCAGGTGGCATCACAGCCCCTGAACGAATTTTGTAAGAATTTCTCTCTCTTTCACTGTCTTTGTTTCACGGGTTTTTAAAAGTAATTGATTTTTATAATGGGGTTTAGCTGCTTTTCACTGCTGTGTTTCTGCCGCTTTACACCCACTTGACTCACTTACAGAGAGATATCAAAACATAGGTTTTAAGCTTCTTACTAGTCAGATATATTCTTGGGCGGTGAATAGGGGGTGTTGAGTCCAATTCACTGATCAAGGAGTAGGTCTTGTCTATTACATATTGGGTTTATGGAACGGTATCTGACCTAATTTGAAACCCTTGTTTTATGCATCACCCCACCTCACCTTTCCCGTGAAGCAGCCATAGTGTGTTTTCTAAACGTGGGACTCTGTTCTGTTTTGTAATTCAGTTCAAGGGTAGCGGTTTTTACATTCCCTCTATAAGTGATATCTTATGATAAGTGTCTTTTTCTGTGTGACTTATTTCACTTAGAATCGTCGTACCTAAATCCACTCATCATGCTGCTACTAGCCTTATGACGTTGATTTCATGGCTGAGTGATATTCCATTGTACATAAGGACCACAACTTCTTTATCCATTTTTCTCTTTCCTGGGATATTTAAGGTGTAACGAAGTGGAGGTTCTTGTCAACAGAGCAGCCGTAAACTTTGGGGTGCCTGTGTCTTGCTGATTTTTAGTTTTCCCAATTTATACGCCCATGAGTGGAAGTGCCCTGTGCTCTCTAAGCTGAGTTTTTTAGATGTTTCAGGACACACCGTACACTTCTCCAGAGTGGCTGTTGGCAATTTACATCCCTTCCATCAGCGTAGCCAGGCTCCCGTTTCTCCATGGCCTGTCCTGCATTTCTGGTTTTGACACTTTATTCAGCATGGCCCTTTTGACCGATGGGAAGCGAGACTTCTTTGTAGCGCTGATTTGCCTTTCCAGGTTGCTTGGTTGGCCAAAAAGGGCGTATGCGTTTTTTCCTGAATATATTCAGGAAAAAACGCATACGCCCTTTTTGGCCAAGGGCATCATTGTCGAGGTTTTGCCGCTTTTCCTGTGCTTTAAAGGCGATTCGAATCTCCCTCCTGAAATCTGTTTCCTGCAATTCTGCCTTGCTTTCCAATCCTCTTCGTTGCCTTCCCTCAATATATTTGTGGACGAGAGTTATCATTTATAAGTCTGCAGGTTTGTGAATTGCAGTGCCCCTGAGCTCCATTTTTCAACTCGCTTTCGTGGGAGCTGGCCGCAAAAGCGCAGGATTGCTTCAGGCCCTATTCTGGTCCCGGGCGGCAGGCTGAGCCTGTGGTTAATTCTTCTTCCTAATGGGGAAGTAGAGTGACCTGTGCCTGTCCCAACACCTAGAGCTAGTCTCTCATTGGTTCCCACTCTTCCCGTTCATCCTCAGGACAAATTGCAACCTGTACGGAACAGGAGGTTAAAGGTGCTGATTCTCCAAGGAGGGAGATTGCTACTAAAGCGGCTGGAATGGCGAACCCGAGCATAAGGAGATGAGAAATGAGGTGCGTTTTGGAAACCTTTCCCGATCACACGGTGTACCATCTTCTGGGTTTCTCATGCATGTTTTCGATGTAGGAAGATGCCCTTGAACCTGGAGATTTGGGACCCATGGGATGGATATCACGCAGTATTACTTTAAAGGGTCTGCGTTTCCTCACCCAACCTCACCAAACCTCTCAGCCCCAAGAGTGTCCACCCTTATGTCTCCATCAGCTGTGGGTCTAGATATGGTCAATCCAGGTGGCATCACAGCCCCTGAACGAATTTTGTAAGAATTTCTCTCTCTTTCACTGTCTTTGTTTCACGGGTTTTTAAAAGTAATTGATTTTTATAATGGGGTTTAGCTGCTTTTCACTGCTGTGTTTCTGCCGCTTTACACCCACTTGACTCACTTACAGAGAGATATCAAAACATAGGTTTTAAGCTTCTTACTAGTCAGATATATTCTTGGGCGGTGAATAGGGGGTGTTGAGTCCAATTCACTGATCAAGGAGTAGGTCTTGTCTATTACATATTGGGTTTATGGAACGGTATCTGACCTAATTTGAAACCCTTGTTTTATGCATCACCCCACCTCACCTTTCCCGTTAAGCAGCCATAGTGTGTTTTCTAAACGTGGGACTCTGTTCTGTTTTGTAATTCAGTTCAAGGGTAGCGGTTTTTACATTCCCTCTATAAGTGATATCTTATGATAAGTGTCTTTTTCTGTGTGACTTATTTCACTTAGAATCGTCGTACCTAAATCCACTCATCATGCTGCTACTAGCCTTATGACGTTGATTTCATGGCTGAGTGATATTCCATTGTACATAAGGACCACAACTTCTTTATCCATTTTTCTCTTTCCTGGGATATTTAAGGTGTAACGAAGTGGAGGTTCTTGTCAACAGAGCAGCCCTAAACTTTGGGGTGCCTGTGTCTTGCTGATTTTTAGTTTTCCCAGTTTATACGCCCATGAGTGGAAGTGCCCTGTGCTCTCTAAGCTGAGTTTTTTAGATGTTTCAGGACACACCGTACACTTCTCCAGAGTGGCTGTTGGCAATTTACATCCCTCCCATCAGCGTAGCCAGGCTCCCGTTTCTCCATGGCCTGTCCTGCATTTCTGGTTTTGACACTTTATTCAGCATGGCCCTTTTGACCGATGGGAAGCGAGACTTCTTTGTAGCGCTGATTTGCCTTTCCAGGTTGCTTGGTTGGCCAAAAAGGGCGTATGCGTTTTTTCCTGAATATATTCAGGAAAAAACGCATACGCCCTTTTTGGCCAAGGGCATCATTGTCGAGGTTTTGCCGCTTTTCCTGTGCTTTAAAGGCGATTCGAATCTCCCTCCTGAAATCTGTTTCCTGCAATTCTGCCTTGCTTTCCAATCCTCTTCGTTGCCTTCCCTCAATATATTTGTGGACGAGAGTTATCATTTATAAGTCTGCAGGTTTGTGAATTGCAGTGCCCCTGAGCTCCATTTTTCAACTCGCTTTCTTGGGAGCTGGCCGCAAAAGCGCAGGATTGCTTCAGGCCCTATTCTGGTCCCGGGCGGCAGGCTGAGCCTGTGGTTAATTCTTCTTCCTGATGGGGAAGTAGAGTGACCTGTGCCTGTCCCAACACCTAGAGCTAGTCTCTCATTGGTTCCCACTCTTCCCGTTCATCCTCAGGACAAATTGCAACCTGTACGGAACAGGAGGTTAAAGGTGCTGATTCTCCAAGGAGGGAGATTGCTACTAAAGCGGCTGGAATGGCGAACCCGAGCATAAGGAGATGAGAAATGAGGTGCGTTTTGGAAACCTTTCCCGATCACACGGTGTACCATCTTCTGGGTTTCTCATGCATGTTTTCGATGTAGGAAGATGCCCTTGAACCTGGAGATTTGGGACCCATGGGATGGATATCACGCAGTATTACTTTAAAGGGTCTGCGTTTCCTCACCCAACCTCACCAAACCTCTCAGCCCCAAGAGTGTCCACCCTTATGTCTCCATCAGCTGTGGGTCTAGATATGGTCAATCCAGGTGGCATCACAGCCCCTGAACGAATTTTGTAAGAATTTCTCTCTCTTTCACTGTCTTTGTTTCACGGGTTTTTAAAAGTAATTGATTTTTATAATGGGGTTTAGCTGCTTTTCACTGCTGTGTTTCTGCCGCTTTACACCCACTTGACTCACTTACAGAGAGATATCAAAACATAGGTTTTAAGCTTCTTAGTAGTCAGATATATTCTTGGGCGGTGAATAGGGGGTGTTGAGTCCAATTCACTGATCAAGGAGTAGGTCTTGTCTATTACATATTGGGTTTATGGAACGGTATCTGACCTAATTTGAAACCCTTGTTTTATGCATCACCCCACCTCACCTTTCCCGTTAAGCAGCCATAGTGTGTTTTCTAAACGTGGGACTCTGTTCTGTTTTGTAATTCAGTTCAAGGGTAGCGGTTTTTACATTCCCTCTATAAGTGATATCTTATGATAAGTGTCTTTTTCTGTGTGACTTATTTCACTTAGAATCGTCGTACCTAAATCCACTCATCATGCTGCTACTAGCCTTATGACGTTGATTTCATGGCTGAGTGATATTCCATTGTACATAAGGACCACAACTTCTTTATCCATTTTTCTCTTTCCTGGGATATTTAAGGTGTAACGAAGTGGAGGTTCTTGTCAACAGAGCAGCCCTAAACTTTGGGGTGCCTGTGTCTTGCTGATTTTTAGTTTTCCCAATTTATACGCCCATGAGTGGAAGTGCCCTGTGCTCTCTAAGCTGAGTTTTTTAGATGTTTCAGGACACACCGTACACTTCTCCAGAGTGGCTGTTGGCAATTTACATCCCTCCCATCAGCGTAGCCAGGCTCCCGTTTCTCCATGGCCTGTCCTGCATTTCTGGTTTTGACACTTTATTCAGCATGGCCCTTTTGACCGATGGGAAGCGAGACTTCTTTGTAGCGCTGATTTGCCTTTCCAGGTTGCTTGGTTGGCCAAAAAGGGCGTATGCGTTTTTTCCTGAATATATTCAGGAAAAAACGCATACGCCCTTTTTGGCCAAGGGCATCATTGTCGAGGTTTTGCCGCTTTTCCTGTGCTTTAAAGGCGATTCGAATCTCCCTCCTGAAATCTGTTTCCTGCAATTCTGCCTTGCTTTCCAATCCTCTTCGTTGCCTTCCCTCAATATATTTGTGGACGAGAGTTATCATTTATAAGTCTGCAGGTTTGTGAATTGCAGTGCCCCTGAGCTCCATTTTTCAACTCGCTTTCTTGGGAGCTGGCCGCAAAAGCGCAGGATTGCTTCAGGCCCTATTCTGGTCCCGGGCGGCAGGCTGAGCCTGTGGTTAATTCTTCTTCCTGATGGGGAAGTAGAGTGACCTGTGCCTGTCCCAACACCTAGAGCTAGTCTCTCATTGGTTCCCACTCTTCCCGTTCATCCTCAGGACAAATTGCAACCTGTACGGAACAGGAGGTTAAAGGTGCTGATTCTCCAAGGAGGGAGATTGCTACTAAAGCGGCTGGAATGGCGAACCCGAGCATAAGGAGATGAGAAATGAGGTGCGTTTTGGAAACCTTTCCCGATCACACGGTGTACCATCTTCTGGGTTTCTCATGCATGTTTTCGATGTAGGAAGATGCCCTTGAACCTGGAGATTTGGGACCCATGGGATGGATATCACGCAGTATTACTTTAAAGGGTCTGCGTTTCCTCACCCAACCTCACCATACCTCTCAGCCCCAAGAGTGTCCACCCTTATGTCTCCATCAGCTGTGGGTCTAGATATGGTCAATCCAGGTGGCATCACAGCCCCTGAACGAATTTTGTAAGAATTTCTCTCTCTTTCACTGTCTTTGTTTCACGGGTTTTTAAAAGTAATTGATTTTTATAATGGGGTTTAGCTGCTTTTCACTGCTGTGTTTCTGCCGCTTTACACCCACTTGACTCACTTACAGAGAGATATCAAAACATAGGTTTTAAGCTTCTTACTAGTCAGATATATTCTTGGGCGGTGAATAGGGGGTGTTGAGTCCAATTCACTGATCAAGGAGTAGGTCTTGTCTATTACATATTGGGTTTATGGAACGGTATCTGACCTAATTTGAAACCCTTGTTTTATGCATCACCCCACCTCACCTTTCCCGTTAAGCAGCCATAGTGTGTTTTCTAAACGTGGGACTCTGTTCTGTTTTGTAATTCAGTTCAAGGGTAGCGGTTTTTACATTCCCTCTATAAGTGATATCTTATGATAAGTGTCTTTTTCTGTGTGACTTATTTCACTTAGAATCGTCGTACCTAAATCCACTCATCATGCTGCTACTAGCCTTATGACGTTGATTTCATGGCTGAGTGATATTCCATTGTACATAAGGACCACAACTTCTTTATCCATTTTTCTCTTTCCTGGGATATTTAAGGTGTAACGAAGTGGAGGTTCTTGTCAACAGAGCAGCCGTAAACTTTGGGGTGCCTGTGTCTTGCTGATTTTTAGTTTTCCCAATTTATACGCCCATGAGTGGAAGTGCCCTGTGCTCTCTAAGCTGAGTTTTTTAGATGTTTCAGGACACACCGTACACTTCTCCAGAGTGGCTGTTGGCAATTTACATCCCTCCCATCAGCGTAGCCAGGCTCCCGTTTCTCCATGGCCTGTCCTGCATTTCTGGTTTTGACACTTTATTCAGCATGGCCCTTTTGACCGATGGGAAGCGAGACTTCTTTGTAGCGCTGATTTGCCTTTCCAGGTTGCTTGGTTGGCCAAAAAGGGCGTATGCGTTTTTTCCTGAATATATTCAGGAAAAAACGCATACGCCCTTTTTGGCCAAGGGCATCATTGTCGAGGTTTTGCCGCTTTTCCTGTGCTTTAAAGGCGATTCGAATCTCCCTCCTGAAATCTGTTTCCTGCAATTCTGCCTTGCTTTCCAATCCTCTTCGTTGCCTTCCCTCAATATATTTGTGGACGAGAGTTATCATTTATAAGTCTGCAGGTTTGTGAATTGCAGTGCCCCTGAGCTCCATTTTTCAACTCGCTTTCTTGGGAGCTGGCCGCAAAAGCGCAGGATTGCTTCAGGCCCTATTCTGGTCCCGGGCGGCAGGCTGAGCCTGTGGTTAATTCTTCTTCCTGATGGGGAAGTAGAGTGACCTGTGCCTGTCCCAACACCTAGAGCTAGTCTCTCATTGGTTCCCACTCTTCCCGTTCATCCTCAGGACAAATTGCAACCTGTACGGAACAGGAGGTTAAAGGTGCTGATTCTCCAAGGAGGGAGATTGCTACTAAAGCGGCTGGAATGGCGAACCCGAGCATAAGGAGATGAGAAATGAGGTGCGTTTTGGAAACCTTTCCCGATCACACGGTGTACCATCTTCTGGGTTTCTCATGCATGTTTTCGATGTAGGAAGATGCCCTTGAACCTGGAGATTTGGGACCCATGGGATGGATATCACGCAGTATTATTTAAAGGGTCTGCGTTTCCTCACCCAACCTCACCAAACCTCTCAGCCCCAAGAGTGTCCACCCTTATGTCTCCATCAGCTGTGGGTCTAGATATGGTCAATCCAGGTGGCATCACAGCCCCTGAACGAATTTTGTAAGAATTTCTCTCTCTTTCACTGTCTTTGTTTCACGGGTTTTTAAAAGTAATTGATTTTTATAATGGGGTTTAGCTGCTTTTCACTGCTGTGTTTCTGCCGCTTTACACCCACTTGACTCACTTACAGAGAGATATCAAAACATAGGGTTTAAGATTCTTACTAGTCAGATATATTCTTGGGCGGTGAATAGGGGGTGTTGAGTCCAATTCACTGATCAAGGAGTAGGTCTTGTCTATTACATATTGGGTTTATGGAACGGTATCTGACCTAATTTGAAACCCTTGTTTTATGCATCACCCCACCTCACCTTTCCCGTTAAGCAGCCATAGTGTGTTTTCTAAACGTGGGACTCTGGTCTGTTTTGTAATTCAGTTCAAGGGTAGCGGTTTATACATTCCCTCTATAAGTGATATCTTATGATAAGTGTCTTTTTCTGTGTGACTTATTTCACTTAGAATCGTCGTACCTAAATCCACTCATCATGCTGCTACTAGCCTTATGACGTTGATTTCATGGCTGAGTGATATTCCATTGTACATAAGGACCACAACTTCTTTATCCATTTTTCTCTTTCCTGGGATATTTAAGGTGTAACGAAGTGGAGGTTCTTGTCAACAGAGCAGCCCTAAACTTTGGGGTGCCTGTGTCTTGCTGATTTTTAGTTTTCCCAATTTATACGCCCATGACTGGAAGTGCCCTGTGCTCTCTAAGCTGAGTTTTTTAGATGTTTCAGGACACAACGTACACTTCTCCAGAGTGGCTGTTGGCAATTTACATCCCTCCCATCAGCGTAGCCAGGCTCCCGTTTCTCCATGGCCTGTCCTGCATTTCTGGTTTTGACACTTTATTCAGCATGGCCCTTTTGACCGATGGGAAGCGAGACTTCTTTGTAGCGCTGATTTGCCTTTCCAGGTTGCTTGGTTGGCCAAAAAGGGCGTATGCGTTTTTTCCTGAATATATTCAGGAAAAAACGCATACGCCCTTTTTGGCCAAGGGCATCATTGTCGAGGTTTTGCCGCTTTTCCTGTGCTTTAAAGGCGATTCGAATCTCCCTCCTGAAATCTGTTTCCTGCAATTCTGCCTTGCTTTCCAATCCTCTTCGTTGCCTTCCCTCAATATATTTGTGGACGAGAGTTATCATTTATAAGTCTGCAGGTTTGTGAATTGCAGTGCCCCTGAGCTCCATTTTTCAACTCGCTTTCTTGGGAGCTGGCCGCAAAAGCGCAGGATTGCTTCAGGCCCTATTCTGGTCCCGGGCGGCAGGCTGAGCCTGTGGTTAATTCTTCTTCCTGATGGGGAAGTAGAGTGACCTGTGCCTGTCCCAACACCTAGAGCTAGTCTCTCATTGGTTCCCACTCTTCCCGTTCATCCTCAGGACAAATTGCAACCTGTACGGAACAGGAGGTTAAAGGTGCTGATTCTCCAAGGAGGGAGATTGCTACTAAAGCGGCTGGAATGGCGAACCCGAGCATAAGGAGATGAGAAATGAGGTGCGTTTTGGAAACCTTTCCCGATCACACGGTGTACCATCTTCTGGGTTTCTCATGCATGTTTTCGATGTAGGAAGATGCCCTTGAACCTGGAGATTTGGGACCCATGGGATGGATATCACGCAGTATTACTTTAAAGGGTCTGCGTTTCCTCACCCAACCTCACCAAACCTCTCAGCCACAAGAGTGTCCACCCTTATGTCTCCATCAGCTGTGGGTCTAGATATGGTCAATCCAGGTGGCATCACAGCCCCTGAACGAATTTTGTAAGAATTTCTCTCTCTTTCACTGTCTTTGTTTCACGGGTTTTTAAAAGTAATTGATTTTTATAATGGGGTTTAGCTGCTTTTCACTGCTGTGTTTCTGCCGCTTTACACCCACTTGACTCACTTACAGAGAGATATCAAAACATAGGTTTTAAGCTTCTTACTAGTCAGATATATTCTTGGGCGGTGAATAGGGGGTGTTGAGTCCAATTCACTGATCAAGGAGTAGGTCTTGTCTATTACATATTGGGTTTATGGAACGGTATCTGACCTAATTTGAAACCCTTGTTTTATGCATCACCCCACCTCACCTTTCCCGTTAAGCAGCCATAGTGTGTTTTCTAAACGTGGGACTCTGTTCTGTTTTGTAATTCAGTTCAAGGGTAGCGGTTTTTACATTCCCTCTATAAGTGATATCTTATGATAAGTGTCTTTTTCTGTGTGACTTATTTCACTTAGAATCGTCGTACCTAAATCCACTCATCATGCTGCTACTAGCCTTATGACGTTGATTTCATGGCTGAGTGATATTCCATTGTACATAAGGACCACAACTTCTTTATCCATTTTTCTCTTTCCTGGGATATTTAAGGTGTAACGAAGTGGAGGTTCTTGTCAACAGAGCAGCCGTAAACTTTGGGGTGCCTGTGTCTTGCTGATTTTTAGTTTTCCCAATTTATACGCCCATGAGTGGAAGTGCCCTGTGCTCTCTAAGCTGAGTTTTTTAGATGTTTCAGGACACACCGTACACTTCTCCAGAGTGGCTGTTGGCAATTTACATCCCTCCCATCAGCGTAGCCAGGCTCCCGTTTCTCCATGGCCTGTCCTGCATTTCTGGTTTTGACACTTTATTCAGCATGGCCCTTTTGACCGATGGGAAGCGAGACTTCTTTGTAGCGCTGATTTGCCTTTCCAGGTTGCTTGGTTGGCCAAAAAGGGCGTATGCGTTTTTTCCTGAATATATTCAGGAAAAAACGCATACGCCCTTTTTGGCCAAGGGCATCATTGTCGAGGTTTTGCCGCTTTTCCTGTGCTTTAAAGGCGATTCGAATCTCCCTCCTGAAATCTGTTTCCTGCAATTCTGCCTTGCTTTCCAATCCTCTTCGTTGCCTTCCCTCAATATATTTGTGGACGAGAGTTATCATTTATAAGTCTGCAGGTTTGTGAGTTGCAGTGCCCCTGAGTTCCATTTTTCAACTCGCTTTCTTGGGAGCTGGCTGCAAAAGCGCAGGATTGCTTCAGGCCCTATTCTGGTCCCGGGCGGCAGGCTGAGCCTGTGGTTAATTCTTCTTCCTGATGGGGAAGTAGAGTGACCTGTGCCTGTCCCAACACCTAGAGCTAGTCTCTCATTGGTTCCCACTCTTCCCGTTCATCCTCAGGACAAATTGCAACCTGTACGGAACAGGAGGTTAAAGGTGCTGATTCTCCAAGGAGGGAGATTGCTACTAAAGCGGCTGGAATGGCGAACCCGAGCATAAGGAGATGAGAAATGAGGTGCGTTTTGGAAACCTTTCCCGATCACACGGTGTACCATCTTCTGGGTTTCTCATGCATGTTTTCGATGTAGGAAGATGCCCTTGAACCTGGCGATTTGGGACCCATGGGATGGATATCACGCAGTATTACTTTAAAGGGTCTGCGTTTCCTCACCCAACCTCACCAAACCTCTCAGCCCCAAGAGTGTCCACCCTTATGTCTCCATCAGCTGTGGGTCTAGATATGGTCAATCCAGGTGGCATCACAGCCCCTGAACGAATTTTGTAAGAATTTCTCTCTCTTTCACTGTCTTTGTTTCACGGGTTTTTATAAGTAATTGATTTTTATAATGGGGTTTAGCTGCTTTTCACTGCTGTGTTTCTGCCGCTTTACACCCACTTGACTCACTTACAGAGAGATATCAAAACATAGGTTTTAAGCTTCTTACTAGTCAGATATATTCTTGGGCGGTGAATAGGGGGTGTTGAGTCCAATTCACTGATCAAGGAGTAGGTCTTGTCTATTACATATTGTGTTTATGGAACGGTATCTGACCTAATTTGAAACCCTTGTTTTATGCATCACCCCACCTCACCTTTCCCGTTAAGCAGCCATAGTGTGTTTTCTAAACGTGGGACTCTGTTCTGTTTTGTAATTCAGTTCAAGGGTAGCGGTTTTTACATTCCCTCTATAAGTGATATCTTATGATAAGTGTCTTTTTCTGTGTGACTTATTTCACTTAGAATCGTCGTACCTAAATCCACTCATCATGCTGCTACTAGCCTTATGACGTTGATTTCATGGCTGAGTGATATTCCATTGTACATAAGGACCACAACTTCTTTATCCATTTTTCTCTTTCCTGGGATATTTAAGGTGTAACGAAGTGGAGGTTCTTGTCAACAGAGCAGCCGTAAACTTTGGGGTGCCTGTGTCTTGCTGATTTTTAGTTTTCCCAATTTATACGCCCATGAGTGGAAGTGCCCTGTGCTCTCTAAGCTGAGTTTTTTAGATGTTTCAGGACACACCGTACACTTCTCCAGAGTGGCTGTTGGCAATTTACATCCCTCCCATCAGCGTAGCCAGGCTCCCGTTTCTCCATGGCCTGTCCTGCATTTCTGGTTTTGACACTTTATTCAGCATGGCCCTTTTGACCGATGGGAAGCGAGACTTCTTTGTAGCGCTGATTTGCCTTTCCAGGTTGCTTGGTTGGCCAAAAAGGGCGTATGCGTTTTTTCCTGAATATATTCAGGAAAAAACGCATACGCCCTTTTTGGCCAAGGGCATCATTGTCGAGGTTTTGCCGCTTTTCCTGTGCTTTAAAGGCGATTCGAATCTCCCTCCTGAAATCTGTTTCCTGCAATTCTGCCTTGCTTTCCAATCCTCTTCGTTGCCTTCCCTCAATATATTTGTGGACGAGAGTTATCATTTATAAGTCTGCAGGTTTGTGAATTGCAGTGCCCCTGAGCTCCATTTTTCAACTCGCTTTCTTGGGAGCTGGCCGCAAAAGCGCAGGATTGCTTCAGGCCCTATTCTGGTCCCGGGCGGCAGGCTGAGCCTGTGGTTAATTCTTCTTCCTGATGGGGAAGTAGAGTGACCTGTGCCTGTCCCAACACCTAGAGCTAGTCTCTCATTGGTTCCCACTCTTCCCGTTCATCCTCAGGACAAATTGCAACCTGTACGGAACAGGAGGTTAAAGGTGCTGATTCTCCAAGGAGGGAGATTGCTACTAAAGCGGCTGGAATGGCGAACCCGAGCATAAGGAGATGAGAAATGAGGTGCGTTTTGGAAACCTTTCCCGATCACACGGTGTACCATCTTCTGGGTTTCTCATGCATGTTTTCGATGTAGGAAGATGCCCTTGAACCTGGAGATTTGGGACCCATGGGATGGATATCACGCAGTATTACTTTAAAGGGTCTGCGTTTCCTCACCCAACCTCACCAAACCTCTCAGCCCCAAGAGTGTCCACCCTTATGTCTCCATCAGCTGTGGGTCTAGATATGGTCAATCCAGGTGGCATCACAGCCCCTGAACGAATTTTGTAAGAATTTCTCTCTCTTTCACTGTCTTTGTTTCACGGGTTTTTAAAAGTAATTGATTTTTATAATGGGGTTTAGCTGCTTTTCACTGCTGTGTTTCTGCCGCTTTACACCCACTTGACTCACTTACAGAGAGATATCAAAACATAGGTTTTAAGCTTCTTACTAGTCAGATATATTCTTGGGCGGTGAATAGGGGGTGTTGAGTCCAATTCACTGATCAAGGAGTAGGTCTTGTCTATTACATATTGGGTTTATGGAACGGTATCTGACCTAATTTGAAACCCTTGTTTTATGCATCACCCCACCTCACCTTTCCCGTTAAGCAGCCATAGTGTGTTTTCTAAACGTGGGACTCTGTTCTGTTTTGTAATTCAGTTCAAGGGTAGCGGTTTTTACATTCCCTCTATAAGTGATATCTTATGATAAGTGTCTTTTTCTGTGTGACTTATTTCACTTAGAATCGTCGTACCTAAATACACTCATCATGCTGCTACTAGCCTTATGACGTTGATTTCATGGCTGAGTGATATTCCATTGTACATAAGGACCACAACTTCTTTATCCATTTTTCTCTTTCCTGGGATATTTAAGGTGTAACGAAGTGGAGGTTCTTGTCAACAGAGCAGCCGTAAACTTTGGGGTGCCTGTGTCTTGCTGATTTTTAGTTTTCCCAATTTATACGCCCATGAGTGGAAGTGCCCTGTGCTCTCTAAGCTGAGTTTTTTAGATGTTTCAGGACACACCGTACACTTCTCCAGAGTGGCTGTTGGCAATTTACATCCCTCCCATCAGCGTAGCCAGGCTCCCGTTTCTCCATGGCCTGTCCTGCATTTCTGGTTTTGACACTTTATTCAGCATGGCCCTTTTGACCGATGGGAAGCGAGACTTCTTTGTAGCGCTGATTTGCCTTTCCAGGTTGCTTGGTTGGCCAAAAAGGGCGTATGCGTTTTTTCCTGAATATATTCAGGAAAAAACGCATACGCCCTTTTTGGCCAAGGGCATCATTGTCGAGGTTTTGCCGCTTTTCCTGTGCTTTAAAGGCGATTCGAATCTCCCTCCTGAAATCTGTTTCCTGCAATTCTGCCTTGCTTTCCAATCCTCTTCGTTGCCTTCCCTCAATATATTTGTGGACGAGAGTTATCATTTATAAGTCTGCAGGTTTGTGAATTGCAGTGCCCCTGAGCTCCATTTTTCAACTCGCTTTCTTGGGAGCTGGCCGCAAAAGCGCAGGATTGCTTCAGGCCCTATTCTAGTCCCGGGCGGCAGGCTGAGCCTGTGGTTAATTCTTCTTCCTGATGGGGAAGTAGAGTGACCTGTGCCTGTCCCAACACCTAGAGCTAGTCTCTCATTGGTTCCCACTCTTCCCGTTCATCCTCAGGACAAATTGCAACCTGTACGGAACAGGAGGTTAAAGGTGCTGATTCTCCAAGGAGGGAGATTGCTACTAAAGCGGCTGGAATGGCGAACCCGAGCATAAGGAGATGAGAAATGAGGTGCGTTTTGGAAACCTTTCCCGATCACACGGTGTACCATCTTCTGGGTTTCTCATGCATGTTTTCGATGTAGGAAGATGCCCTTGAACCTGGAGATTTGGGACCCATGGGATGGATATCACGCAGTATTACTTTAAAGGGTCTGCGTTTCCTCACCCAACCTCACCAAACCTCTCAGCCCCAAGAGTGTCCACCCTTATGTCTCCATCAGCTGTGGGTCTAGATATGGTCAATCCAGGTGGCATCACAGCCCCTGAACGAATTTTGTAAGAATTTCTCTCTCTTTCACTGTCTTTGTTTCACGGGTTTTTAAAAGTAATTGATTTTTATAATGGGGTTTAGCTGCTTTTCACTGCTGTGTTTCTGCCGCTTTACACCCACTTGACTCACTTACAGAGAGATATCAAAACATAGGTTTTAAGCTTCTTACTAGTCAGATATATTCTTGGGCGGTGAATAGGGGGTGTTGAGTCCAATTCACTGATCAAGGAGTAGGTCTTGGCTATTACATATTGGGTTTATGGAACGGTATCTGACCTAATTTGAAACCCTTGTTTTATGCATCACCCCACCTCACCTTTCCCGTTAAGCAGCCATAGTGTGTTTTCTAAACGTGGGACTCTGTTCTGTTTTGTAATTCAGTTCAAGGGTAGCGGTTTTTACATTCCCTCTATAAGTGATATCTTATGATAAGTGTCTTTTTCTGTGTGACTTATTTCACTTAGAATCGTCGTACCTAAATCCACTCATCATGCTGCTACTAGCCTTATGACGTTGATTTCATGGCTGAGTGATATTCCATTGTACATAAGGACCACAACTTCTTTATCCATTTTTCTCTTTCCTGGGATATTTAAGGTGTAACGAAGTGGAGGTTCTTGTCAACAGAGCAGCCGTAAACTTTGGGGTGCCTGTGTCTTGCTGATTTTTAGTTTTCCCAATTTATACGCCCATGAGTGGAAGTGCCCTGTGCTCTCTAAGCTGAGTTTTTTAGATGTTTCAGGACACACCGTACACTTCTCCAGAGTGGCTGTTGGCAATTTACATCCCTCCCATCAGCGTAGCCAGGCTCCCGTTTCTCCATGGCCTGTCCTGCATTTCTGGTTTTGACACTTTATTCAGCATGGCCCTTTTGACCGATGGGAAGCGAGACTTCTTTGTAGCGCTGATTTGCCTTTCCAGGTTGCTTGGTTGGCCAAAAAGGGCGTATGCGTTTTTTCCTGAATATATTCAGGAAAAAACGCATACGCCCTTTTTGGCCAAGGGCATCATTGTCGAGGTTTTGCCGCTTTTCCTGTGCTTTAAAGGCGATTCGAATCTCCCTCCTGAAATCTGTTTCCTGCAATTCTGCCTTGCTTTCCAATCCTCTTCGTTGCCTTCCCTCAATATATTTGTGGACGAGAGTTATCATTTATAAGTCTGCAGGTTTGTGAATTGCAGTGCCCCTGAGCTCCATTTTTCAACTCGCTTTCTTGGGAGCTGGCCGCAAAAGCGCAGGATTGCTTCAGGCCCTATTCTGGTCCCGGGCGGCAGGCTGAGCCTGTGGTTAATTCTTCTTCCTGATGGGGAAGTAGAGTGACCTGTGCCTGTCCCAACACCTAGAGCTAGTCTCTCATTGGTTCCCACTCTTCCCGTTCATCCTCAGGACAAATTGCAACCTGTACGGAACAGGAGGTTAAAGGTGCTGATTCTCCAAGGAGGGAGATTGCTACTAAAGCGGCTGGAATGGCGAACCCGAGCATAAGGAGATGAGAAATGAGGTGCGTTTTGGAAACCTTTCCCGATCACACGGTGTACCATCTTCTGGGTTTCTCATGCATGTTTTCGATGTAGGAAGATGCCCTTGAACCTGGAGATTTGGGACCCATGGGATGGATATCACGCAGTATTACTTTAAAGGGTCTGCGTTTCCTCACCCAACCTCACCAAACCTCTCAGCCCCAAGAGTGTCCACCCTTATGTCTCCATCAGCTGTGGGTCTAGATATGGTCAATCCAGGTGGCATCACAGCCCCTGAACGAATTTTGTAAGAATTTCTCTCTCTTTCACTGTCTTTGTTTCACGGGTTTTTAAAAGTAATTGATTTTTATAATGGGGTTTAGCTGCTTTTCACTGCTGTGTTTCTGCCGCTTTACACCCACTTGACTCACTTACAGAGAGATATCAAAACATAGGTTTTAAGCTTCTTACTAGTCAGATATATTCTTGGGCGGTGAATAGGGGGTGTTGAGTCCAATTCACTGATCAAGGAGTAGGTCTTGGCTATTACATATTGGGTTTATGGAACGGTATCTGACCTAATTTGAAACCCTTGTTTTATGCATCACCCCACCTCACCTTTCCCGTTAAGCAGCCATAGTGTGTTTTCTAAACGTGGGACTCTGTTCTGTTTTGTAATTCAGTTCAAGGGTAGCGGTTTTTACATTCCCTCTATAAGTGATATGTTATGATAAGTGTCTTTTTCTGTGTGACTTATTTCACTTAGAATCGTCGTACCTAAATCCACTCATCATGCTGCTACTAGCCTTATGACGTTGATTTCATGGCTGAGTGATATTCCATTGTACATAAGGACCACAACTTCTTTATCCATTTTTCTCTTTCCTGGGATATTTAAGGTGTAACGAAGTGGAGGTTCTTGTCAACAGAGCAGCCGTAAACTTTGGGGTGCCTGTGTCTTGCTGATTTTTAGTTTTCCCAATTTATACGCCCATGAGTGGAAGTGCCCTGTGCTCTCTAAGCTGAGTTTTTTAGATGTTTCAGGACACACCGTACACTTCTCCAGAGTGGCTGTTGGCAATTTACATCCCTCCCATCAGCGTAGCCAGGCTCCCGTTTCTCCATGGCCTGTCCTGCATTTCTGGTTTTGACACTTTATTCAGCATGGCCCTTTTGACCGATGGGAAGCGAGACTTCTTTGTAGCGCTGATTTGCCTTTCCAGGTTGCTTGGTTGGCCAAAAAGGGCGTATGCGTTTTTTCCTGAATATATTCAGGAAAAAACGCATACGCCCTTTTTGGCCAAGGGCATCATTGTCGAGGTTTTGCCGCTTTTCCTGTGCTTTAAAGGCGATTCGAATCTCCCTCCTGAAATCTGTTTCCTGCAATTCTGCCTTGCTTTCCAATCCTCTTCGTTGCCTTCCCTCAATATATTTGTGGACGAGAGTTATCATTTATAAGTCTGCAGGTTTGTGAATTGCAGTGCCCCTGAGCTCCATTTTTCAACTCGCTTTCTTGGGAGCTGGCCGCAAAAGCGCAGGATTGCTTCAGGCCCTATTCTGGTCCCGGGCGGCAGGCTGAGCCTGTGGTTAATTCTTCTTCCTGATGGGGAAGTAGAGTGACCTGTGCCTGTCCCAACACCTAGAGCTAGTCTCTCATTGGTTCCCACTCTTCCCGTTCATCCTCAGGACAAATTGCAACCTGTACGGAACAGGAGGTTAAAGGTGCTGATTCTCCAAGGAGGGAGATTGCTACTAAAGCGGCTGGAATGGCGAACCCGAGCATAAGGAGATGAGAAATGAGGTGCGTTTTGGAAACCTTTCCCGATCACACGGTGTACCATCTTCTGGGTTTCTCATGCATGTTTTCGATGTAGGAAGATGCCCTTGAACCTGGAGATTTGGGACCCATGGGATGGATATCACGCAGTATTATTTAAAGGGTCTGCGTTTCCTCACCCAACCTCACCAAACCTCTCAGCCCCAAGAGTGTCCACCCTTATGTCTCCATCAGCTGTGGGTCTAGATATGGTCAATCCAGGTGGCATCACAGCCCCTGAACGAATTTTGTAAGAATTTCTCTCTCTTTCACTGTCTTTGTTTCACGGGTTTTTAAAAGTAATTGATTTTTATAATGGGGTTTAGCTGCTTTTCACTGCTGTGTTTCTGCCGCTTTACACCCACTTGACTCACTTACAGAGAGATATCAAAACATAGGGTTTAAGATTCTTACTAGTCAGATATATTCTTGGGCGGTGAATAGGGGGTGTTGAGTCCAATTCACTGATCAAGGAGTAGGTCTTGTCTATTACATATTGGGTTTATGGAACGGTATCTGACCTAATTTGAAACCCTTGTTTTATGCATCACCCCACCTCACCTTTCCCGTTAAGCAGCCATAGTGTGTTTTCTAAACGTGGGACTCTGGTCTGTTTTGTAATTCAGTTCAAGGGTAGCGGTTTATACATTCCCTCTATAAGTGATATCTTATGATAAGTGTCTTTTTCTGTGTGACTTATTTCACTTAGAATCGTCGTACCTAAATCCACTCATCATGCTGCTACTAGCCTTATGACGTTGATTTCATGGCTGAGTGATATTCCATTGTACATAAGGACCACAACTTGTTTATCCATTTTTCTCTTTCCTGGGATATTTAAGGTGTAACGAAGTGGAGGTTCTTGTCAACAGAGCAGCCCTAAACTTTGGGGTGCCTGTGTCTTGCTGATTTTTAGTTTTCCCAATTTATACGCCCATGACTGGAAGTGCCCTGTGCTCTCTAAGCTGAGTTTTTTAGATGTTTCAGGACACAACGTACACTTCTCCAGAGTGGCTGTTGGCAATTTACATCCCTCCCATCAGCGTAGCCAGGCTCCCGTTTCTCCATGGCCTGTCCTGCATTTCTGGTTTTGACACTTTATTCAGCATGGCCCTTTTGACCGATGGGAAGCGAGACTTCTTTGTAGCGCTGATTTGCCTTTCCAGGTTGCTTGGTTGGCCAAAAAGGGCGTATGCGTTTTTTCCTGAATATATTCAGGAAAAAACGCATACGCCCTTTTTGGCCAAGGGCATCATTGTCGAGGTTTTGCCGCTTTTCCTGTGCTTTAAAGGCGATTCGAATCTCCCTCCTGAAATCTGTTTCCTGCAATTCTGCCTTGCTTTCCAATCCTCTTCGTTGCCTTCCCTCAATATATTTGTGGACGAGAGTTATCATTTATAAGTCTGCAGGTTTGTGAATTGCAGTGCCCCTGAGCTCCATTTTTCAACTCGCTTTCTTGGGAGCTGGCCGCAAAAGCGCAGGATTGCTTCAGGCCCTATTCTGGTCCCGGGCGGCAGGCTGAGCCTGTGGTTAATTCTTCTTCCTGATGGGGAAGTAGAGTGACCTGTGCCTGTCCCAACACCTAGAGCTAGTCTCTCATTGGTTCCCACTCTTCCCGTTCATCCTCAGGACAAATTGCAACCTGTACGGAACAGGAGGTTAAAGGTGCTGATTCTCCAAGGAGGGAGATTGCTACTAAAGCGGCTGGAATGGCGAACCCGAGCATAAGGAGATGAGAAATGAGGTGCGTTTTGGAAACCTTTCCCGATCACACGGTGTACCATCTTCTGGGTTTCTCATGCATGTTTTCGATGTAGGAAGATGCCCTTGAACCTGGAGATTTGGGACCCATGGGATGGATATCACGCAGTATTACTTTAAAGGGTCTGCGTTTCCTCACCCAACCTCACCAAACCTCTCAGCCCCAAGAGTGTCCACCCTTATGTCTCCATCAGCTGTGGGTCTAGATATGGTCAATCCAGGTGGCATCACAGCCCCTGAACGAATTTTGTAAGAATTTCTCTCTCTTTCACTGTCTTTGTTTCACGGGTTTTTAAAAGTAATTGATTTTTATAATGGGGTTTAGCTGCTTTTCACTGCTGTGTTTCTGCCGCTTTACACCCACTTGACTCACTTACAGAGAGATATCAAAACATAGGTTTTAAGCTTCTTACTAGTCAGATATATTCTTGGGCGGTGAATAGGGGGTGTTGAGTCCAATTCACTGATCAAGGAGTAGGTCTTGTCTATTACATATTGGGTTTATGGAACGGTATCTGACCTAATTTGAAACCCTTGTTTTATGCATCACCCCACCTCACCTTTCCCGTTAAGCAGCCATAGTGTGTTTTCTAAACGTGGGACTCTGTTCTGTTTTGTAATTCAGTTCAAGGGTAGCGGTTTTTACATTCCCTCTATAAGTGATATCTTATGATAAGTGTCTTTTTCTGTGTGACTTATTTCACTTAGAATCGTCGTACCTAAATCCACTCATCATGCTGCTACTAGCCTTATGACGTTGATTTCATGGCTGAGTGATATTCCATTGTACATAAGGACCACAACTTCTTTATCCATTTTTCTCTTTCCTGGGATATTTAAGGTGTAACGAAGTGGAGGTTCTTGTCAACAGAGCAGCCGTAAACTTTGGGGTGCCTGTGTCTTGCTGATTTTTAGTTTTCCCAATTTATACGCCCATGAGTGGAAGTGCCCTGTGCTCTCTAAGCTGAGTTTTTTAGATGTTTCAGGACACACCGTACACTTCTCCAGAGTGGCTGTTGGCAATTTACATCCCTCCCATCAGCGTAGCCAGGCTCCCGTTTCTCCATGGCCTGTCCTGCATTTCTGGTTTTGACACTTTATTCAGCATGGCCCTTTTGACCGATGGGAAGCGAGACTTCTTTGTAGCGCTGATTTGCCTTTCCAGGTTGCTTGGTTGGCCAAAAAGGGCGTATGCGTTTTTTCCTGAATATATTCAGGAAAAAACGCATACGCCCTTTTTGGCCAAGGGCATCATTGTCGAGGTTTTGCCGCTTTTCCTGTGCTTTAAAGGCGATTCGAATCTCCCTCCTGAAATCTGTTTCCTGCAATTCTGCCTTGCTTTCCAATCCTCTTCGTTGCCTTCCCTCAATATATTTGTGGACGAGAGTTATCATTTATAAGTCTGCAGGTTTGTGAATTGCAGTGCCCCTGAGCTCCATTTTTCAACTCGCTTTCTTGGGAGCTGGCCGCAAAAGCGCAGGATTGCTTCAGGCCCTATTCTGGTCCCGGGCGGCAGGCTGAGCCTGTGGTTAATTCTTCTTCCTGATGGGGAAGTAGAGTGACCTGTGCCTGTCCCAACACCTAGAGCTAGTCTCTCATTGGTTCCCACTCTTCCCGTTCATCCTCAGGACAAATTGCAACCTGTACGGAACAGGAGGTTAAAGGTGCTGATTCTCCAAGGAGGGAGATTGCTACTAAAGCGGCTGGAATGGCGAACCCGAGCATAAGGAGATGAGAAATGAGGTGCGTTTTGGAAACCTTTCCCGATCACACGGTGTACCATCTTCTGGGTTTCTCATGCATGTTTTCGATGTAGGAAGATGCCCTTGAACCTGGAGATTTGGGACCCATGGGATGGATATCACGCAGTATTACTTTAAAGGGTCTGCGTTTCCTCACCCAACCTCACCATACCTCTCAGCCCCAAGAGTGTCCACCCTTATGTCTCCATCAGCTGTGGGTCTAGATATGGTCAATCCAGGTGGCATCACAGCCCCTGAACGAATTTTGTAAGAATTTCTCTCTCTTTCACTGTCTTTGTTTCACGGGTTTTTAAAAGTAATTGATTTTTATAATGGGGTTTAGCTGCTTTTCACTGCTGTGTTTCTGCCGCTTTACACCCACTTGACTCACTTACAGAGAGATATCAAAACATAGGTTTTAAGCTTCTTACTAGTCAGATATATTCTTGGGCGGTGAATAGGGGGTGTTGAGTCCAATTCACTGATCAAGGAGTAGGTCTTGGCTATTACATATTGGGTTTATGGAACGGTATCTGACCTAATTTGAAACCCTTGTTTTATGCATCACCCCACCTCACCTTTCCCGTTAAGCAGCCATAGTGTGTTTTCTAAACGTGGGACTCTGTTCTGTTTTGTAATTCAGTTCAAGGGTAGCGGTTTTTACATTCCCTCTATAAGTGATATCTTATGATAAGTGTCTTTTTCTGTGTGACTTATTTCACTTAGAATCGTCGTACCTAAATCCACTCATCATGCTGCTACTAGCCTTATGACGTTGATTTCATGGCTGAGTGATATTCCATTGTACATAAGGACCACAACTTCTTTATCCATTTTTCTCTTTCCTGGGATATTTAAGGTGTAACGAAGTGGAGGTTCTTGTCAACAGAGCAGCCGTAAACTTTGGGGTGCCTGTGTCTTGCTGATTTTTAGTTTTCCCAATTTATACGCCCATGAGTGGAAGTGCCCTGTGCTCTCTAAGCTGAGTTTTTTAGATGTTTCAGGACACACCGTACACTTCTCCAGAGTGGCTGTTGGCAATTTACATCCCTCCCATCAGCGTAGCCAGGCTCCCGTTTCTCCATGGCCTGTCCTGCATTTCTGGTTTTGACACTTTATTCAGCATGGCCCTTTTGACCGATGGGAAGCGAGACTTCTTTGTAGCGCTGATTTGCCTTTCCAGGTTGCTTGGTTGGCCAAAAAGGGCGTATGCGTTTTTTCCTGAATATATTCAGGAAAAAACGCATACGCCCTTTTTGGCCAAGGGCATCATTGTCGAGGTTTTGCCGCTTTTCCTGTGCTTTAAAGGCGATTCGAATCTCCCTCCTGAAATCTGTTTCCTGCAATTCTGCCTTGCTTTCCAATCCTCTTCGTTGCCTTCCCTCAATATATTTGTGGACGAGAGTTATCATTTATAAGTCTGCAGGTTTGTGAATTGCAGTGCCCCTGAGCTCCATTTTTCAACTCGCTTTCTTGGGAGCTGGCCGCAAAAGCGCAGGATTGCTTCAGGCCCTATTCTGGTCCCGGGCGGCAGGCTGAGCCTGTGGTTAATTCTTCTTCCTGATGGGGAAGTAGAGTGACCTGTGCCTGTCCCAACACCTAGAGCTAGTCTCTCATTGGTTCCCACTCTTCCCGTTCATCCTCAGGACAAATTGCAACCTGTACGGAACAGGAGGTTAAAGGTGCTGATTCTCCAAGGAGGGAGATTGCTACTAAAGCGGCTGGAATGGCGAACCCGAGCATAAGGAGATGAGAAATGAGGTGCGTTTTGGAAACCTTTCCCGATCACACGGTGTACCATCTTCTGGGTTTCTCATGCATGTTTTCGATGTAGGAAGATGCCCTTGAACCTGGAGATTTGGGACCCATGGGATGGATATCACGCAGTATTACTTTAAAGGGTCTGCGTTTCCTCACCCAACCTCACCAAACCTCTCAGCCCCAAGAGTGTCCACCCTTATGTCTCCATCAGCTGTGGGTCTAGATATGGTCAATCCAGGTGGCATCACAGCCCCTGAACGAATTTTGTAAGAATTTCTCTCTCTTTCACTGTCTTTGTTTCACGGGTTTTTAAAAGTAATTGATTTTTATAATGGGGTTTAGCTGCTTTTCACTGCTGTGTTTCTGCCGCTTTACACCCACTTGACTCACTTACAGAGAGATATCAAAACATAGGGTTTAAGATTCTTACTAGTCAGATATATTCTTGGGCGGTGAATAGGGGGTGTTGAGTCCAATTCACTGATCAAGGAGTAGGTCTTGTCTATTACATATTGGGTTTATGGAACGGTATCTGACCTAATTTGAAACCCTTGTTTTATGCATCACCCCACCTCACCTTTCCCGTTAAGCAGCCATAGTGTGTTTTCTAAACGTGGGACTCTGGTCTGTTTTGTAATTCAGTTCAAGGGTAGCGGTTTATACATTCCCTCTATAAGTGATATCTTATGATAAGTGTCTTTTTCTGTGTGACTTATTTCACTTAGAATCGTCGTACCTAAATCCACTCATCATGCTGCTACTAGCCTTATGACGTTGATTTCATGGCTGAGTGATATTCCATTGTACATAAGGACCACAACTTCTTTATCCATTTTTCTCTTTCCTGGGATATTTAAGGTGTAACGAAGTGGAGGTTCTTGTCAACAGAGCAGCCGTAAACTTTGGGGTGCCTGTGTCTTGCTGATTTTTAGTTTTCCCAATTTATACGCCCATGAGTGGAAGTGCCCTGTGCTCTCTAAGCTGAGTTTTTTAGATGTTTCAGGACACACCGTACACTTCTCCAGAGTGGCTGTTGGCAATTTACATCCCTCCCATCAGCGTAGCCAGGCTCCCGTTTCTCCATGGCCTGTCCTGCATTTCTGGTTTTGACACTTTATTCAGCATGGCCCTTTTGACCGATGGGAAGCGAGACTTCTTTGTAGCGCTGATTTGCCTTTCCAGGTTGCTTGGTTGGCCAAAAAGGGCGTATGCGTTTTTTCCTGAATATATTCAGGAAAAAACGCATACGCCCTTTTTGGCCAAGGGCATCATTGTCGAGGTTTTGCCGCTTTTCCTGTGCTTTAAAGGCGATTCGAATCTCCCTCCTGAAATCTGTTTCCTGCAATTCTGCCTTGCTTTCCAATCCTCTTCGTTGCCTTCCCTCAATATATTTGTGGACGAGAGTTATCATTTATAAGTCTGCAGGTTTGTGAATTGCAGTGCCCCTGAGCTCCATTTTTCAACTCGCTTTCTTGGGAGCTGGCCGCAAAAGCGCAGGATTGCTTCAGGCCCTATTCTGGTCCCGGGCGGCAGGCTGAGCCTGTGGTTAATTCTTCTTCCTGATGGGGAAGTAGAGTGACCTGTGCCTGTCCCAACACCTAGAGCTAGTCTCTCATTGGTTCCCACTCTTCCCGTTCATCCTCAGGACAAATTGCAACCTGTACGGAACAGGAGGTTAAAGGTGCTGATTCTCCAAGGAGGGAGATTGCTACTAAAGCGGCTGGAATGGCGAACCCGAGCATAAGGAGATGAGAAATGAGGTGCGTTTTGGAAACCTTTCCCGAACACACGGTGTACCATCTTCTGGGTTTCTCATGCATGTTTTCGATGTAGGAAGATGCCCTTGAACCTGGAGATTTGGGACCCATGGGATGGATATCACGCAGTATTACTTTAAAGGGTCTGCGTTTCCTCACCCAACCTCACCAAACCTCTCAGCCCCAAGAGTGTCCACCCTTATGTCTCCATCAGCTGTGGGTCTAGATATGGTCAATCCAGGTGGCATCACAGCCCCTGAACGAATTTTGTAAGAATTTCTCTCTCTTTCACTGTCTTTGTTTCACGGGTTTTTAAAAGTAATTGATTTTTATAATGGGGTTTAGCTGCTTTTCACTGCTGTGTTTCTGCCGCTTTACACCCACTTGACTCACTTACAGAGAGATATCAAAACATAGGTTTTAAGCTTCTTACTAGTCAGATATATTCTTGGGCGGTGAATAGGGGGTGTTGAGTCCAATTCACTGATCAAGGAGTAGGTCTTGTCTATTACATATTGGGTTTATGGAACGGTATCTGACCTAATTTGAAACCCTTGTTTTATGCATCACCCCACCTCACCTTTCCCGTTAAGCAGCCATAGTGTGTTTTCTAAACGTGGGACTCTGTTCTGTTTGTAATTCAGTTCAAGGGTAGCGGTTTTTACATTCCCTCTATAAGTGATATCTTATGATAAGTGTCTTTTTCTGTGTGACTTATTTCACTTAGAATCGTCGTACCTAAATCCACTCATCATGCTGCTACTAGCCTTATGACGTTGATTTCATGGCTGAGTGATATTCCATTGTACATAAGGACCACAACTTCTTTATCCATTTTTCTCTTTCCTGGGATATTTAAGGTGTAACGAAGTGGAGGTTCTTGTCAACAGAGCAGCCGTAAACTTTGGGGTGCCTGTGTCTTGCTGATTTTTAGTTTTCCCAATTTATACGCCCATGAGTGGAAGTGCCCTGTGCTCTCTAAGCTGAGTTTTTTAGATGTTTCAGGACACACCGTACACTTCTCCAGAGTGGCTGTTGGCAATTTACATCCCTCCCATCAGCGTAGCCAGGCTCCCGTTTCTCCATGGCCTGTCCTGCATTTCTGGTTTTGACACTTTATTCAGCATGGCCCTTTTGACCGATGGGAAGCGAGACTTCTTTGTAGCGCTGATTTGCCTTTCCAGGTTGCTTGGTTGGCCAAAAAGGGCGTATGCGTTTTTTCCTGAATATATTCAGGAAAAAACGCATACGCCCTTTTTGGCCAAGGGCATCATTGTCGAGGTTTTGCCGCTTTTCCTGTGCTTTAAAGGCGATTCGAATCTCCCTCCTGAAATCTGTTTCCTGCAATTCTGCCTTGCTTTCCAATCCTCTTCGTTGCCTTCCCTCAATATATTTGTGGACGAGAGTTATCATTTATAAGTCTGCAGGTTTGTGAATTGCAGTGCCCCTGAGCTCCATTTTTCAACTCGCTTTCTTGGGAGCCGGCCGCAAAAGCGCAGGATTGCTTCAGGCCCTATTCTGGTCCCGGGCGGCAGGCTGAGCCTGTGGTTAATTCTTCTTCCTGATGGGGAAGTAGAGTGACCTGTGCCTGTCCCAACACCTAGAGCTAGTCTCTCATTGGTTCCCACTCTTCCCGTTCATCCTCAGGACAAATTGCAACCTGTACGGAACAGGAGGTTAAAGGTGCTGATTCTCCAAGGAGGGAGATTGCTACTAAAGCGGCTGGAATGGCGAACCCGAGCATAAGGAGATGAGAAATGAGGTGCGTTTTGGAAACCTTTCCCGAACACACGGTGTACCATCTTCTGGGTTTCTCATGCATGTTTTCGATGTAGGAAGATGCCCTTGAACCTGGAGATTTGGGACCCATGGGATGGATATCACGCAGTATTACTTTAAAGGGTCTGCGTTTCCTCACCCAACCTCACCAAACCTCTCAGCCCCAAGAGTGTCCACCCTTATGTCTCCATCAGCTGTGGGTCTAGATATGGTCAATCCAGGTGGCATCACAGCCCCTGAACGAATTTTGTAAGAATTTCTCTCTCTTTCACTGTCTTTGTTTCACGGGTTTTTAAAAGTAATTGATTTTTATAATGGGGTTTAGCTGCTTTTCACTGCTGTGTTTCTGCCGCTTTACACCCACTTGACTCACTTACAGAGAGATATCAAAACATAGGTTTTAAACTTCTTACTAGTCAGATATATTCTTGGGCGGTGAATAGGGGGTGTTGAGTCCAATTCACTGATCAAGGAGTAGGTCTTGTCTATTACATATTGGGTTTATGGAACGGTATCTGACCTAATTTGAAACCCTTGTTTTATGCATCACCCCACCTCACCTTTCCCGTTAAGCAGCCATAGTGTGTTTTCTAAACGTGGGACTCTGTTCTGTTTGTAATTCAGTTCAAGGGTAGCGGTTTTTACATTCCCTCTATAAGTGATATCTTATGATAAGTGTCTTTTTCTGTGTGACTTATTTCACTTAGAATCGTCGTACCTAAATCCACTCATCATGCTGCTACTAGCCTTATGACGTTGATTTCATGGCTGAGTGATATTCCATTGTACATAAGGACCACAACTTCTTTATCCATTTTTCTCTTTCCTGGGATATTTAAGGTGTAACGAAGTGGAGGTTCTTGTCAACAGAGCAGCCCTAAACTTTGGGGTGCCTGTGTCTTGCTGATTTTTAGTTTTCCCAATTTATACGCCCATGAGTGGAAGTGCCCTGTGCTCTCTAAGCTGAGTTTTTTAGATGTTTCAGGACACACCGTACACTTCTCCAGAGTGGCTGTTGGCAATTTACATCCCTCCCATCAGCGTAGCCAGGCTCCCGTTTCTCCATGGCCTGTCCTGCATTTCTGGTTTTGACACTTTATTCAGCATGGCCCTTTTGACCGATGGGAAGCGAGACTTCTTTGTAGCGCTGATTTGCATTTCCAGGTTGCTTAGTTGGCCAAAAAGGGCGTACGCGTTTTTTCCTGAATATATTCAGGTAAAAACGCGTACGCCCTTTTTGGCCAAGGACATCATTGTCGAGGTTTTGCCGCTTTTCCTGTGCTTTAAAGGCGATTCGAATCTCCCTCCTGAAATCTGTTTCCTGCAATTCTGCCTTGCTTTCCAATCCTCTTCGTTGCCTTCCCTCAATATATTTGTGGACGAGAGTTATCATTTATAAGTCTGCAGGTTTGTGAATTGCAGTGCCCCTGAGCTCCATTTTTCAACTCGCTTTCTTGGGAGCTGGCCGCAAAAGCGCAGGATTGCTTCAGTCCCTATTCTGGTCCCGGGCGGCAGGCTGAGCCTGTGGTTAATTCTTCTTCCTGATGGGGAAGTAGAGTGACCTGTGCCTGTCCCAACACCTAGAGCTAGACTCTCATTGGTTCCCACTCTTCCCGTTCATCCTCAGGACAAATTGCAACCTGTACGGAACAGGAGGTTAAAGGTGCTGATTCTCCAAGGAGGGAGATTGCTACTAAAGCGGCTGGAATGGCGAACCCGAGCATAAGGAGATGAGAAATGAGGTGCGTTTTGGAAACCTTTCCCGATCACACGGTGTACCATCTTCTGGGTTTCTCATGCATGTTTTCGATGTAGGAAGATGCCCTTGAACCTGGAGATTTGGGACCCATGGGATGGGAACCACGCAGTAAAACTTTAAAGGGTCTGCGTTTCCTCACCCAACCTCACCAAACCTCTCAGCCCCAAGAGTGTCCAGCCCTATGTCTCCATCAGCTGTGGGTCTAGATATGGTCAATCCAGGTGGCATCACAGCCCCTGAACGAATTTTGTAAGAATTTCTCTCTCTTTCACTGTCTTTGTTTCACGGGTTTTTAAAAGGAATTGATTTTTATAATGGGGTTTAGCTGCTTTTCACTGCTGTGTTTCTGCCGCTTTACACCCACTTGACTCACTTACAGAGAGATATCAAAACATAGGTTTTAAGATTCTTACTAGTCAGATATATTCTTGGGCGGTGAATAGGGGGTGTTGAGTCCAATTCACTGATCAAGGAGTAGGTCTTGTCTATTACATATTGGGTTTATGGAACGGTATCTGACCTAATTTGAAACCCTTGTTTTATGCATCACCCCACCTCACCTTTCCCGTTAAGCAGCCATAGTGTGTTTTCTAAACGTGGGACTCTGTTCTGTTTTGTAATTCAGTTCAAGGGTAGCGGTTTTTACATTCCCTCTATAAGTGATATCTTATGATAAGTGTCTTTTTCTGTGTGACTTATTTCACTTAGAATCGTCGTACCTAAATCCACTCATCATGCTGCTACTAGCCTTATGACGTTGATTTCATGGCTGAGTGATATTCCATTGTACATAAGGACCACAACTTCTTTATCCATTTTTCTCTTTCCTGGGATATTTAAGGTGTAACGAAGTGGAGGTTCTTGTCAACAGAGCAGCCCTAAACTTTGGGGTGCCTGTGTCTTGCTGATTTTTAGTTTTCCCAATTTATACGCCCATGAGTGGAAGTGCCCTGTGCTCTCTAAGCTGAGTTTTTTAGATGTTTCAGGACACACCGTGCACTTCTCCAGAGTGGCTGTTGGCAATTTACATCCCTCCCATCAGCGTAGCCAGGCTCCCGTTTCTCCATGGCCTGTCCTGCATTTCTGGTTTTGACACTTTATTCAGCATGGCCCTTTTGACCGATGGGAAGCGAGACTTCTTTGTAGCGCTGATTTGCCTTTCCAGGTTGCTTGGTTGGCCAAAAAGGGCGTATGCGTTTTTTCCTGAATATATTCAGGAAAAAACGCATACGCCCTTTTTGGCCAAGGGCATCATTGTCGAGGTTTTGCCGCTTTTCCTGTGCTTTAAAGGCGATTCGAATCTCCCTCCTGAAATCTGTTTCCTGCAATTCTGCCTTGCTTTCCAATCCTCTTCGTTGCCTTCCCTCAATATATTTGTGGACGAGAGTTATCATTTATAAGTCTGCAGGTTTGTGAATTGCAGTGCCCCTGAGCTCCATTTTTCAACTCGCTTTCTTGGGAGCTGGCCGCAAAAGCGCAGGATTGCTTCAGTCCCTATTCTGGTCCCGGGCGGCAGGCTGAGCCTGTGGTTAATTCTTCTTCCTGATGGGGAAGTAGAGTGACCTGTGCCTGTCCCAACACCTAGAGCTAGACTCTCATTGGTTCCCACTCTTCCCGTTCATCCTCAGGACAAATTGCAACCTGTACGGAACAGGAGGTTAAAGGTGCTGATTCTCCAAGGAGGGAGATTGCTACTAAAGCGGCTGGAATGGCGAACCCGAGCATAAGGAGATGAGAAATGAGGTGCGTTTTGGAAACCTTTCCCGATCACACGGTGTACCATCTTCTGGGTTTCTCATGCATGTTTTCGATGTAGGAAGATGCCCTTGAACCTGGAGATTTGGGACCCATGGGATGGGAACCACGCAGTATTACTTTAAAGGGTCTGCGTTTCCTCACCCAACCTCACCAAACCTCTCAGCCCCAAGAGTGTCCAGCCCTATGTCTCCATCAGCTGTGGGTCTAGATATGGTCAATCCAGGTGGCATCACAGCCCCTGAACGAATTTTGTAAGAATTTCTCTCTCTTTCACTGTCTTTGTTTCACGGGTTTTTAAAAGGAATTGATTTTTATAATGGGGTTTAGCTGCTTTTCACTGCTGTGTTTCTGCCGCTTTACACCCACTTGACTCACTTACAGAGAGATATCAAAACATAGGTTTTAAGATTCTTACTAGTCAGATATATTCTTGGGCGGTGAATAGGGGGTGTTGAGTCCAATTCACTGATCAAGGAGTAGGTCTTGTCTATTACATATTGGGTTTATGGAACGGTATCTGACCTAATTTGAAACCCTTGTTTTATGCATCACCCCACCTCACCTTTCCCGTTAAGCAGCCATAGTGTGTTTTCTAAACGTGGGACTCTGTTCTGTTTTGTAATTCAGTTCAAGGGTAGCGGTTTTTACATTCCCTCTATAAGTGATATCTTATGATAAGTGTCTTTTTCTGTGTGACTTATTTCACTTAGAATCGTCGTACCTAAATCCACTCATCATGCTGCTACTAGCCTTATGACGTTGATTTCATGGCTGAGTGATATTCCATTGTACATAAGGACCACAACTTCTTTATCCATTTTTCTCTTTCCTGGGATATTTAAGGTGTAACGAAGTGGAGGTTCTTGTCAACAGAGCAGCCCTAAACTTTGGGGTGCCTGTGTCTTGCTGATTTTTAGTTTTCCCAATTTATACGCCCATGAGTGGAAGTGCCCTGTGCTCTCTAAGCTGAGTTTTTTAGATGTTTCAGGACACACCGTGCACTTCTCCAGAGTGGCTGTTGGCAATTTACATCCCTCCCATCAGCGTAGCCAGGCTCCCGTTTCTCCATGGCCTGTCCTGCATTTCTGGTTTTGACACTTTATTCAGCATGGCCCTTTTGACCGATGGGAAGCGAGACTTCTTTGTAGCGCTGATTTGCCTTTCCAGGTTGCTTGGTTGGCCAAAAAGGGCGTATGCGTTTTTTCCTGAATATATTCAGGAAAAAACGCATACGCCCTTTTTGGCCAAGGGCATCATTGTCGAGGTTTTGCCGCTTTTCCTGTGCTTTAAAGGCGATTCGAATCTCCCTCCTGAAATCTGTTTCCTGCAATTCTGCCTTGCTTTCCAATCCTCTTCGTTGCCTTCCCTCAATATATTTGTGGACGAGAGTTATCATTTATAAGTCTGCAGGTTTGTGAATTGCAGTGCCCCTGAGCTCCATTTTTCAACTCGCTTTCTTGGGAGCTGGCCGCAAAAGCGCAGGATTGCTTCAGGCCCTATTCTGGTCCCGGGCGGCAGGCTGAGCCTGTGGTTAATTCTTCTTCCTGATGGGGAAGTAGAGTGACCTGTGCCTGTCCCAACACCTAGAGCTAGACTCTCATTGGTTCCCACTCTTCCCGTTCATCCTCAGGACAAATTGCAACCTGTACGGAACAGGAGGTTAAAGGTGCTGATTCTCCAAGGAGGGAGATTGCTACTAAAGCGGCTGGAATGGCGAACCCGAGCATAAGGAGATGAGAAATGAGGTGCGTTTTGGAAACCTTTCCCGATCACACGGTGTACCATCTTCTGGGTTTCTCATGCATGTTTTCGATGTAGGAAGATGCCCTTGAACCTGGAGATTTGGGACCCATGGGATGGGAACCACGCAGTATTACTTTAAAGGGTCTGCGTTTCCTCACCCAACCTCACCAAACCTCTCAGCCCCAAGAGTGTCCAGCCCTATGTCTCCATCAGCTGTGGGTCTAGATATGGTCAATCCAGGTGGCATCACAGCCCCTGAACGAATTTTGTAAGAATTTCTCTCTCTTTCACTGTCTTTGTTTCACGGGTTTTTAAAAGTAATTGATTTTTATAATGGGGTTTAGCTGCTTTTCACTGCTGTGTTTCTGCCGCTTTACACCCACTTGACTCACTTACAGAGAGATATCAAAACATAGGTTTTAAGATTCTTACTAGTCAGATATATTCTTGGGCGGTGAATAGGGGGTGTTGAGTCCAATTCACTGATCAAGGAGTAGGTCTTGGCTATTACATATTGGGTTTATGGAACGGTATCTGACCTAATTTGAAACCCTTGTTTTATGCATCACCCCACCTCACCTTTCCCCTTAAGCAGCCATAGTGTGTTTTCTAAACGTGGGACTCTGTTCTGTTTTGTAATTCAGTTCAAGGGTAGCGGTTTTTACATTCCCTCTATAAGTGATATCTTATGATAAGTGTCTTTTTCTGTGTGACTTCTTTCACTTAGAATCGTCGTACCTAAATCCACTCATCATGCTGCTACTAGCCTTATGACGTTGATTTCATGGCTGAGTGATATTCCATTGTACATAAGGACCACAACTTCTTTATCCATTTTTCTCTTTCCTGGGATATTTAAGGTGTAACGAAGTGGAGGTTCTTGTCAACAGAGCAGCCCTAAACTTTGGGGTGCCTGTGTCTTGCTGATTTTTAGTTTTCCCAATTTATACGCCCATGAGTGGAAGTGCCCTGTGCTCTCTAAGCTGAGTTTTTTAGATGTTTCAGGACACACCGTACACTTCTCCAGAGTGGCTGTTGGCAATTTACATCCCTCTCATCAGCGTAGCCAGGCTCCCGTTTCTCCATGGCCTGTCCTGCATTTCTGGTTTTGACACTTTATTCAGCATGGCCCTTTTGACCGATGGGAAGCGAGACTTCTTTGTAGCGCTGATTTGCCTTTCCAGGTTGCTTGGTTGGCCAAAAAGGGCGTATGCGTTTTTTCCTGAATATATTCAGGAAAAAACGCATACGCCCTTTTTGGCCAAGGGCATCATTGTCGAGGTTTTGCCGCTTTTCCTGTGCTTTAAAGGCGATTCGAATCTCCCTCCTGAAATCTGTTTCCTGCAATTCTGCCTTGCTTTCCAATCCTCTTCGTTGCCTTCCCTCAATATATTTGTGGACGAGAGTTATCATTTATAAGTCTGCAGGTTTGTGAATTGCAGTGCCCCTGAGCTCCATTTTTCAACTCGCTTTCTTGGGAGCTGGCCGCAAAAGCGCAGGATTGCTTCAGGCCCTATTCTGGTCCCGGGCGGCAGGCTGAGCCTGTGGTTAATTCTTCTTCCTGATGGGGAAGTAGAGTGACCTGTGCCTGTCCCAACACCTAGAGCTAGACTCTCATTGGTTCCCACTCTTCCCGTTCATCCTCAGGACAAATTGCAACCTGTACGGAACAGGAGGTTAAAGGTGCTGATTCTCCAAGGAGGGAGATTGCTACTAAAGCGGCTGGAATGGCGAACCCGAGCATAAGGAGATGAGAAATGAGGTGCGTTTTGGAAACCTTTCCCGATCACACGGTGTACCATCTTCTGGGTTTCTCATGCATGTTTTCGATGTAGGAAGATGCCCTTGAACCTGGAGATTTGGGACCCATGGGATGGGAACCACGCAGTATTACTTTAAAGGGTCTGCGTTTCCTCACCCAACCTCACCAAACCTCTCAGCCCCGAGAGTGTCCACCCCTATGTCTCCATCAGCTGTGGGTCTAGATATGGTCAATCCAGGTGGCATCACAGCCCCTGAACGAATTTTGTAAGAATTTCTCTCTCTTTCACTGTCTTTGTTTCACGGGTTTTTAAAAGTAATTGATTTTTATAATGGGGTTTAGCTGCTTTTCACTGCTGTGTTTCTGCCGCTTTACACCCACTTGACTCACTTACAGAGAGATATCAAAACATAGGTTTTAAGCTTCTTACTAGTCAGATATATTCTTGGGCGGTGAATAGGGGGTGTAGAGTCCAATTCACTGATCAAGGAGTAGGTCTTGGCTATTACATATTGGGTTTATGGAACGGTATCTGACCTAATTTGAAACCCTTGTTTTATGCATCACCCCACCTCACCTTTCCCGTTAAGCAGCCATAGTGTGTTTTCTAAACGTGGGACTCTGTTCTGTTTTGTAATTCAGTTCAAGGGTAGCGGTTTTTACATTCCCTCTATAAGTGATATCTTATGATAAGTGTCTTTTTCTGTGTGACTTATTTCACTTAGAATCGTCGTACCTAAATCCACTCATCATGCTGCTACTAGCCTTATGACGTTGATTTCATGGCTGAGTGATATTCCATTGTACATAAGGACCACAACTTCTTTATCCATTTTTCTCTTTCCTGGGATATTTAAGGTGTAACGAAGTGGAGGTTCTTGTCAACAGAGCAGCCCTAAACTTTGGGGTGCCTGTGTCTTGCTGATTTTTAGTTTTCCCAATTTATACGCCCATGAGTGGAAGTGCCCTGTGCTCTCTAAGCTGAGTTTTTTAGATGTTTCAGGACACACCGTACACTTCTCCAGAGTGGCTGTTGGCAATTTACATCCCTCTCATCAGCGTAGCCAGGCTCCCGTTTCTCCATGGCCTGTCCTGCATTTCTGGTTTTGACACTTTATTCAGCATGGCCCTTTTGACCGATGGGAAGCGAGACTTCTTTGTAGCGCTGATTTGCCTTTCCAGGTTGCTTGGTTGGCCAAAAAGGGCGTATGCGTTTTTTCCTGAATATATTCAGGAAAAAACGCATACGCCCTTTTTGGCCAAGGGCATCATTGTCGAGGTTTTGCCGCTTTTCCTGTGCTTTAAAGGCGATTCGAATCTCCCTCCTGAAATCTGTTTCCTGCAATTCTGCCTTGCTTTCCAATCCTCTTCGTTGCCTTCCCTCAATATATTTGTGGACGAGAGTTATCATTTATAAGTCTGCAGGTTTGTGAATTGCAGTGCCCCTGAGCTCCATTTTTCAACTCGCTTTCTTGGGAGCTGGCCGCAAAAGCGCAGGATTGCTTCAGGCCCTATTCTGGTCCCGGGCGGCAGGCTGAGCCTGTGGTTAATTCTTCTTCCTGATGGGGAAGTAGAGTGACCTGTGCCTGTCCCAACACCTAGAGCTAGACTCTCATTGGTTCCCACTCTTCCCGTTCATCCTCAGGACAAATTGCAACCTGTACGGAACAGGAGGTTAAAGGTGCTGATTCTCCAAGGAGGGAGATTGCTACTAAAGCGGCTGGAATGGCGAACCCGAGCATAAGGAGATGAGAAATGAGGTGCGTTTTGGAAACCTTTCCCGATCACACGGTGTACCATCTTCTGGGTTTCTCATGCATGTTTTCGATGTAGGAAGATGCCCTTGAACCTGGAGATTTGGGACCCATGGGATGGGAACCACGCAGTATTACTTTAAAGGGTCTGCGTTTCCTCACCCAACCTCACCAAACCTCTCAGCCCCGAGAGTGTCCACCCCTATGTCTCCATCAGCTGTGGGTCTAGATATGGTCAATCCAGGTGGCATCACAGCCCCTGAACGAATTTTGTAAGAATTTCTCTCTCTTTCACTGTCTTTGTTTCACGGGTTTTTAAAAGTAATTGATTTTTATAATGGGGTTTAGCTGCTTTTCACTGCTGTGTTTCTGCCGCTTTACACCCACTTGACTCACTTACAGAGAGATATCAAAACATAGGTTTTAAGCTTCTTACTAGTCAGATATATTCTTGGGCGGTGAATAGGGGGTGTTGAGTCCAATTCACTGATCAAGGAGTAGGTCTTGGCTATTACATATTGGGTTTATGGAACGGTATCTGACCTAATTTGAAACCCTTGTTTTATGCATCACCCCACCTCACCTTTCCCCTTAAGCAGCCATAGTGTGTTTTCTAAACGTGGGACTCTGTTCTGTTTTGTAATTCAGTTCAAGGGTAGCGGTTTTTACATTCCCTCTATAAGTGATATCTTATGATAAGTGTCTTTTTCTGTGTGACTTATTTCACTTAGAATCGTCGTACCTAAATCCACTCATCATGCTGCTACTAGCCTTATGACGTTGATTTCATGGCTGAGTGATATTCCATTGTACATAAGGACCACAACTTCTTTATCCATTTTTCTCTTTCCTGGGATATTTAAGGTGTAACGAAGTGGAGGTTCTTGTCAACAGAGCAGCCCTAAACTTTGGGGTGCCTGTGTCTTGCTGATTTTTAGTTTTCCCAATTTATACGCCCATGAGTGGAAGTGCCCTGTGCTCTCTAAGCTGAGTTTTTTAGATGTTTCAGGACACACCGTACACTTCTCCAGAGTGGCTGTTGGCAATTTACATCCCTCCCATCAGCATAGCCAGGCTCCCGTTTCTCCATGGCCTGTCCTGCATTTCTGGTTTTGACACTTTATTCAGCATGGCCCTTTTGACCGATGGGAAGCGAGACTTCTTTGTAGCGCTGATTTGCCTTTCCAGGTTGCTTGGTTGGCCAAAAAGGGCGTATGCGTTTTTTCCTGAATATATTCAGGAAAAAACGCATACGCCCTTTTTGGCCAAGGGCATCATTGTCGAGGTTTTGCCGCTTTTCCTGTGCTTTAAAGGCGATTCGAATCTCCCTCCTGAAATCTGTTTCCTGCAATTCTGCCTTGCTTTCCAATCCTCTTCGTTGCCTTCCCTCAATATATTTGTGGACGAGAGTTATCATTTATAAGTCCGCAGGTTTGTGAATTGCAGTGCCCCTGAGCTCCATTTTTCAACTCGCTTTCTTGGGAGCTGGCCGCAAAAGCGCAGGATTGCTTCAGGCCCTATTCTGGTCCCGGGCGGCAGGCTGAGCCTGTGGTTAATTCTTCTTCCTGATGGGGAAGTAGAGTGACCTGTGCCTGTCCCAACACCTAGAGCTAGTCTCTCATTGGTTCCCACTCTTCCCGTTAATCCTCAGGACAAATTGCAACCTGTACGGAACAAGAGGTTAAAGGTGCTGATTCTCCAAGGAGGGAGATGGCTACTAAAGCGGCTGGAATGGCGAACCCGAGCATAGGAGATGAGAAATGAGGTGCGTTTTGGAAACCTTTCCCGATCACACGGTGTACCATCTTCTGGGTTTCTCATGCATGTTTTCGATGTAGGAAGATGCCCTTGAACCTGGAGATTTGGGACCCATGGGATGGGAACCACGCAGTATTACTTTAAAGGGTCTGCGTTTCCTCACCCAACCTCACCAAACCTCTCAGCCCCAAGAGTGTCCACCCTTATGTCTCCATCAGCTGTGGGTCTAGATATGGTCAATCCAGGTGGCATCACAGCCCCTGAACGAATTTTGTAAGAATTTCTCTCTCTTTCACTGTCTTTGTTTCACGGGTTTTTAAAAGTAATTGATTTTTATAATGGGGTTTAGCTGCTTTTCACTGCTGTGTTTCTGCCGCTTTACACCCACTTGACTCACTTACAGAGAGATATCAAAACATAGGTTTTAAGCTTCTTACTAGTCAGATATATTCTTGGGAGGTGAATAGGGGGTGTTGAGTCCAATTCACTGATCAAGGAGTAGGTCTTGGCTATTACATATTGGGTTTATGGAACGGTATCTGACCTAATTTGAAACCCTTGTTTTATGCATCACCCCACCTCACCTTTCCCGTTAAGCAGCCATAGTGTGTTTTCTAAACGTGGGACTCTGTTCTGTTTTGTAGTTCAGTTCAAGGGTAGCGGTTTTTACATTCCCTCTATAAGTGATATCTTATGATAAGTGTCTTTTTCTGTGTGACTTATTTCACTTAGAATCGTCGTACCTAAATCCACTCATCATGCTGCTACTAGCCTTATGACGTTGATTTCATGGCTGAGTGATATTCCATTGTACATAAGGACCACAACTTCTTTATCCATTTTTCTCTTTCCTGGGATATTTAAGGTGTAACGAAGTGGAGGTTCTTGTCAACAGAGCAGCCCTAAACTTTGGGGTGCCTGTGTCTTGCTGATTTTTAGTTTTCCCAATTTATACGCCCATGAGTGGAAGTGCCCTGTGCTCTCTAAGCTGAGTTTTTTAGATGTTTCAGGACACACCGTACACTTCTCCAGAGTGGCTGTTGGCAATTTACATCCCTCCCATCAGCGTAGCCAGGCTCCCGTTTCTCCATGGCCTGTCCTGCATTTCTGGTTTTGACACTTTATTCAGCATGGCCCTTTTGACCGATGGGAAGCGAGACTTCTTTGTAGCGCTGATTTGCCTTACCAGGTTGCTTGGTTGGCCAAAAAGGGCGTATGCGTTTCTTCCTGAATATATTCAGGAAAAAACGCATACGCCCTTTTTGGCCAAGGGCATCATTGTCGAGGTTTTGCCGCTTTTCCTGTGCTTTAAAGGCGATTCGAATCTCCCTCCTGAAATCTGTTTCCTGCAATTCTGCCTTGCTTTCCAATCCTCTTCGTTGCCTTCCCTCAATATATTTGTGGACGAGAGTTATCATTTATAAGTCCGCAGGTTTGTGAATTGCAGTGCCCCTGAGCTCCATTTTTCAACTCGCTTTCTTGGGAGCTGGCCGCAAAAGCGCAGGATTGCTTCAGGCCCTATTCTGGTCCCGGGCGGCAGGCTGAGCCTGTGGTTAATTCTTCTTCCTGATGGGGAAGTAGAGTGACCTGTGCCTGTCCCAACACCTAGAGCTAGTCTCTCATTGGTTCCCACTCTTCCCGTTAATCCTCAGGACAAATTGCAACCTGTACGGAACAAGAGGTTAAAGGTGCTGATTCTCCAAGGAGGGAGATGGCTACTAAAGCGGCTGGAATGGCGAACCCGAGCATAAGGAGATGAGAAATGAGGTGCGTTTTGGAAACCTTTCCCGATCACACGGTGTACCATCTTCTGGGTTTCTCATGCATGTTTTCGATGTAGGAAGATGCCCTTGAACCTGGAGATTTGGGACCCATGGGATGGGAACCACGCAGTATTACTTTAAAGGGTCTGCGTTTCCTCACCCAACCTCACCAAACCTCTCAGCCCCAAGAGTGTCCACCTCTATGTCTCCATCAGCTGTGGGTCTAGATATGGTCAATCCAGGTGGCATCACAGCCCCTGAACGAATTTTGTAAGAATTTCTCTCTCTTTCACTGTCTTTGTTTCACGGGTTTTTAAAAGTAATTGATTTTTATAATGGGGTTTAGCTGCTTTTCACTGCTGTGTTTCTGCCGCTTTACACCCACTTGACTCACTTACAGAGAGATATCAAAACATAGGTTTTAAGCTTCTTACTAGTCAGATATATTTTTGGGAGGTGAATAGGGGGTGTTGAGTCCAATTCACTGATCAAGGAGTAGGTCTTGGCTATTACATATTGGGTTTATGGAACGGTATCTGACCTAATTTGAAACCCTTGTTTTATGCATCACCCCACCTCACCTTTCCCGTTAAGCAGCCATAGTGTGTTTTCTAAACGTGGGACTCTGTTCTGTTTTGTAGTTCAGTTCAAGGGTAGCGGTTTTTACATTCCCTCTATAAGTGATATCTTATGATAAGTGTCTTTTTCTGTGTGACTTATTTCACTTAGAATCGTCGTACCTAAATCCACTCATCATGCTGCTACTAGCCTTATGACGTTGATTTCATGGCTGAGTGATATTCCATTGTACATAAGGACCACAACTTCTTTATCCATTTTTCTCTTTCCTGGGATATTTAAGGTGTAACGAAGTGGAGGTTCTTGTCAACAGAGCAGCCCTAAACTTTGGGGTGCCTGTGTCTTGCTGATTTTTAGTTTTCCCAATTTATACGCCCATGAGTGGAAGTGCCCTGTGCTCTCTAAGCTGAATTTTTTAGATGTTTCAGGACACACCGTACACTTCTCCAGAGTGGCTGTTGGCAATTTACATCCCTCCCATCAGCGTAGCCAGGCTCCCGTTTCTCCATGGCCTGTCCTGCATTTCTGGTTTTGACACTTTATTCAGCATGGCCCTTTTGACCGATGGGAAGCGAGACTTCTTTGTAGCGCTGATTTGCCTTACCAGGTTGCTTGGTTGGCCAAAAAGGGCGTATGCGTTTCTTCCTGAATATATTCAGGAAAAAACGCATACGCCCTTTTTGGCCAAGGGCATCATTGTCGAGGTTTTGCCGCTTTTCCTGTGCTTTAAAGGCGATTCGAATCTCCCTCCTGAAATCTGTTTCCTGCAATTCTGCCTTGCTTTCCAATCCTCTTCGTTGCCTTCCCTCAATATATTTGTGGACGAGAGTTATCATTTATAGTCTGCAGGTTTGTGAATTGCAGTGCCCCTGAGCTCCATTTTTCAACTCGCTTTCTTGGGAGCTGGCCGCAAAAGCGCAGGATTGCTTCAGGCCCTATTCTGGTCCCGGGCGGCAGGCTGAGCCTGTGGTTAATTCTTCTTCCTGATGGGGAAGTAGAGTGACCTGTGCCTGTCCCAACACCTAGAGCTAGTCTCTCATTGGTTCCCACTCTTCCCGTTCATCCTCAGGACAAATTGCAACCTGTACGGAACAGGAGGTTAAAGGTGCTGATTCTCCAAGGAGGGAGATTGCTACTAAAGCGGCTGGAATCGCGAACCCGAGCATAAGGAGATGAGAAATGAGGTGCGTTTTGGAAACCTTTCCCGATCACACGGTGTACCATCTTCTGGGTTTCTCATGCATGTTTTCGATGTAGGAAGATGCCCTTGAACCTGGAGATTTGGGACCCATGGGATGGGAACCACGCAGTATTACTTTAAAGGGTCTGCGTTTCCTCACCCAACCTCACCAAACCTCTCAGCCCCAAGAGTGTCCACCTCTATGTCTCCATCAGCTGTGGGTCTAGATATGGTCAATCCAGGTGGCATCACAGCCCCTGAACGAATTTTGTAAGAATTTCTCTCTCTTTCACTGTCTTTGTTTCACGGGTTTTTAAAAGTAATTGATTTTTATAATGGGGTTTAGCTGCTTTTCACTGCTGTGTTTCTGCCGCTTTACACCCACTTGACTCACTTACAGAGAGATATCAAAACATAGGTTTTAAGATTCTTACTAGTCAGATATATATTTGGGCGGTGAATAGGGGGTGTTGAGTCCAATTCACTGATCAAGGAGTAGGTCTTGTCTATTACATATTGGGTTTATGGAACGGTATCTGACCTAATTTGAAACCCTTGTTTTATGCATCACCCCACCTCACCTTTCCCCTTAAGCAGCCATAGTGTGTTTTCTAAACGTGGGACTCTGTTCTGTTTGTAATTCAGTTCAAGGGTAGCGGTTTTTACATTCCCTCTATAAGTGATATCTTATGATAAGTGTCTTTTTCTGTGTGACTTATTTCACTTAGAATCGTCGTACCTAAATCCACTCATCATGCTGCTACTAGCCTTATGACGTTGATTTCATGGCTGAGTGATATTCCATTGTACATAAGGACCACAACTTCTTTATCCATTTTTCTCTTTCCTGGGATATTTAAGGTGTAACGAAGTGGAGGTTCTTGTCAACAGAGCAGCCCTAAACTTTGGGGTGCCTGTGTCTTGCTGATTTTTAGTTTTCCCAGTTTATACGCCCATGAGTGGAAGTGCCCTGTGCTCTCTAAGCTGAGTTTTTTAGATGTTTCAGGACACAACGTACACTTCTCCAGAGTGGCTGTTGGCAATTTACATCCCTCCCATCAGCGTAGCCAGGCTCCCGTTTCTCCATGGCCTGTCCTGCATTTCTGGTTTTGACACTTTATTCAGCATGGCCCTTTTGACCGATGGGAAGCGAGACTTCCTTGTAGCGCTGATTTGCCTTTCCAGGTTGCTTGGTTGGCCAAAAAGGGCGTATGCGTTTTTTCCTGAATATATTCAGGAAAAAACGCATACGCCCTTTTTGGCCAAGGGCATCATTGTCGAGGTTTTGCCGCTTTTCCTGTGCTTTAAAGGCGATTCGAATCTCCCTCCTGAAATCTGTTTCCTGCAATTTTGCCTTGCTTTCCAATCCTCTTCGTTGCCTTCCCTCAATATATTTGTGGACGAGAGTTATCATTTATAAGTCTGCAGGTTTGTGAATTGCAGTGCCCCTGAGCTCCATTTTTCAACTCGCTTTCTTGGGAGCTGGCCGCAAAAGCGCAGGATTGCTTCAGACCCTATTCTGGTCCCGGGCGGCAGGCTGAGCCTGTGGTTAATTCTTCTTCCTGATGGGGAAGTAGAGTGACCTGTGCCTGTCCCAACACCTAGAGCTAGACTCTCATTGGTTCCCACTCTTCCCGTTCATCCTCAGGACAAATTGCAACCTGTACGGAACAGGAGGTTAAAGGTGCTGATTCTCCAAGGAGGGAGATTGCTACTAAAGCGGCTGGAATGGCGAACCCGAGCATAAGGAGATGAGAAATGAGGTGCGTTTTGGAAACCTTTCCCGATCACACGGTGTACCATCTTCTGGGTTTCTCATGCATGTTTTCGATGTAGGAAGATGCCCTTGAACCTGGAGATTTGGGACCCATGGGATGGGAACCACGCAGTATTACTTTAAAGGGTCTGCGTTTCCTCACCCAACCTCACCAAACCTCTCAGCCCCAAGAGTGTCCACCCGTATGTCTCCATCAGCTGTGGGTCTAGATATGGTCAATCCAGGTGGCATCACAGCCCCTGAACGAATTTTGTAAGAATTTCTCTCTCTTTCACTGTCTTTGTTTCACGGGTTTTTAAAAGTAATTGATTTTTATCATGGGGTTTAGCTGCTTTTCACTGCTGTGTTTCTGCCGCTTTACACCCACTTGACTCACTTACAGAGAGATATCAAAACATAGGTTTTAAGATTGTTACTAGTCAGATATATTCTTGGGCGTTGAATAGGGGGTGTTGAGTCCAATTCACTGATCAAGGAGTAGGTCTTGTCTATTACATATTGGGTTTATGGAACGGTATCTGACCTAATTTGAAACCCTTGTTTTATGCATCACCCCACCTCACCTTTCCCGTTAAGCAGCCATAGTGTGTTTTCTAAACGTGGGACTCTGTTCTGTTTTGTAATTCAGTTCAAGGGTAGCGGTTTTTACATTCCCTCTATAAGTGATATCTTATGATAAGTGTCTTTTTCTGTGTGACTTATTTCACTTAGAATCGTCGTACCTAAATCCACTCATCATGCTGCTACTAGCCTTATGACGTTGATTTCATGGCTGAGTGATATTCCATTGTACATAAGGACCACAACTTCTTTATCCATTTTTCTCTTTCCTGGGATTTTTAAGGTGTAACGAAGTGGAGGTTCTTGTCAACAGAGCAGCCGTAAACTTTGGGGTGCCTGTGTCTTGCTGATTTTTAGTTTTCCCAGTTTATACGCCCATGAGTGGAAGTGCCCTGTGCTCTCTAAGCTGAGTTTTTTAGATGTTTCAGGACACACCGTACACTTCTCCAGAGTGGCTGTTGGCAATTTACATCCCTCCCATCAGCGTAGCCAGGCTCCCGTTTCTCCATGGCCTGTCCTGCATTTCTGGTTTTGACACTTTATTCAGCATGGCCCTTTTGACCGATGGGAAGCGAGACTTCTTTGTAGCGCTGATTTGCCTTTCCAGGTTGCTTGGTTGGCCAAAAAGGGCGTATGCGTTTTTTCCTGAATATATTCAGGAAAAAACGCATACGCCCTTTTTGGCCAAGGGCATCATTGTCGAGGTTTTGCCGCTTTTCCTGTGCTTTAAAGGCGATTCGAATCTCCCTCCTGAAATCTGTTTCCTGCAATTCTGCCTTGCTTTCCAATCCTCTTCGTTGCCTTCCCTCAATATATTTGTGGACGAGAGTTATCATTTATAAGTCTGCAGGTTTGTGAATTGCAGTGCCCCTGAGCTCCATTTTTCAACTCGCTTTCTTGGGAGCTGGCCGCAAAAGCGCAGGATTGCTTCAGGCCCTATTCTGGTCCCAGGCGGCAGGCTGAGCCTGTGGTTAATTCTTCTTCCTAATGGGGAAGTAGAGTGACCTGTGCCTGTCCCAACACCTAGAGCTAGTCTCTCATTGGTTCCCACTCTTCCCGTTCATCCTCAGGACAAATTGCAACCTGTACGGAACAGGAGGTTAAAGGTGCTGATTCTCCAAGGAGGGAGATTGCTACTAAAGCGGCTGGAATGGCGAACCCGAGCATAAGGAGATGAGAAATGAGGTGCGTTTTGGAAACCTTTCCCGATCACACGGTGTACCATCTTCTGGGTTTCTCATGCATGTTTTCGATGTAGGAAGATGCCCTTGAACCTGGAGATTTGGGACCCATGGGATGGATATCACGCAGTATTACTTTAAAGTGTCTGCGTTTCCTCACCCAACCTCACCAAACCTCTCAGCCCCAAGAGTGTCCACCCTTATGTCTCCATCAGCTGTGGGTCTAGATATGGTCAATCCAGGTGGCATCACAGCCCCTGAACGAATTTTGTAAGAATTTCTCTCTCTTTCACTGTCTTTGTTTCACGGGTTTTTAAAAGGAATTGATTTTTATAACGGGGTTTAGCTGCTTTTCACTGCTGTGTTTCTGCCGCTTTACACCCACTTGACTCACTTACAGAGAGATATCAAAACATAGGTTTTAAGCTTCTTACTAGTCAGATATATTCTTGGGCGGTGAATAGGGGGTGTTGAGTCCAATTCACTGATCAAGGAGTAGGTCTTGTCTATTACATATTGGGTTTATGGAACGGTATCTGACCTAATTTGAAACCCTTGTTTTATGCATCACCCCACCTCACCTTTCCCGTTAAGCAGCCATAGTGTGTTTTCTAAACGTGGGACTCTGGTCTGTTTTGTAATTCAGTTCAAGGGTAGCGGTTTTTACATTCCCTCTATAAGTGATATCTTATGATAAGTGTCTTTTTCTGTGTGACTTATTTCACTTAGAATCGTCGTACCTAAATCCACTCATCATGCTGCTACTAGCCTTATGACGTTGATTTCATGGCTGAGTGATATTCCATTGTACATAAGGACCACAACTTCTTTATCCATTTTTCTCTTTCCTGGGATATTTAAGGTGTAACGAAGTGGAGGTTCTTGTCAACAGAGCAGCCCTAAACTTTGGGGTGCCTGTGTCTTGCTGATTTTTAGTTTTCCCAATTTATACGCCCATGAGTGGAAGTGCCCTGTGCTCTCTAAGCTGAGTTTTTTAGATGTTTCAGGACACACCGTACACTTCTCCAGAGTGGCTGTTGGCAATTTACATCCCTCCCATCAGCGTAGCCAGGCTCCCGTTTCTCCATGGCCTGTCCTGCATTTCTGGTTTTGACACTTTATTCAGCATGGCCCTTTTGACCGATGGGAAGCGAGACTTCTTTGTAGCGCTGATTTGCCTTTCCAGGTTGCTTGGTTGGCCAAAAAGGGCGTATGCGTTTTTTCCTGAATATATTCAGGAAAAAACGCATACGCCCTTTTTGGCCAAGGGCATCATTGTCGAGGTTTTGCCGCTTTTCCTGTGCTTTAAAGGCGATTCGAATCTCCCTCCTGAAATCTGTTTCCTGCAATTCTGCCTTGCTTTCCAATCCTCTTCGTTGCCTTCCCTCAATATATTTGTGGACGAGAGTTATCATTTATAAGTCTGCAGGTTTGTGAATTGCAGTGCCCCTGAGCTCCATTTTTCAACTCGCTTTCTTGGGAGCTGGCCGCAAAAGCGCAGGATTGCTTCAGGCCCTATTCTGGTCCCGGGCGGCAGGCTGAGCCTGTGGTTAATTCTTCTTCCTGATGGGGAAGTAGAGTGACCTGTGCCTGTCCCAACACCTAGAGCTAGTCTCTCATTGGTTCCCACTCTTCCCGTTCATCCTCAGGACAAATTGCAACCTGTACGGAACAGGAGGTTAAAGGTGCTGATTCTCCAAGGAGGGAGATTGCTACTAAAGCGGCTGGAATGGCGAACCCGAGCATAAGGAGATGAGAAATGAGGTGCGTTTTGGAAACCTTTCCCGATCACACGGTGTACCATCTTCTGGGTTTCTCATGCATGTTTTCGATGTAGGAAGATGCCCTTGAACCTGGAGATTTGGGACCCATGGGATGGATATCACGCAGTATTACTTTAAAGGGTCTGCGTTTCCTCACCCAACCTCACCAAACCTCTCAGCCCCAAGAGTGTCCACCCTTATGTCTCCATCAGCTGTGGGTCTAGATATGGTCAATCCAGGTGGCATCACAGCCCCTGAACGAATTTTGTAAGAATTTCTCTCTCTTTCACTGTCTTTGTTTCACGGGTTTTTAAAAGTAATTGATTTTTATAATGGGGTTTAGCTGCTTTTCACTGCTGTGTTTCTGCCGCTTTACACCCACTTGACTCACTTACAGAGAGATATCAAAACATAGGTTTTAAGCTTCTTACTAGTCAGATATATTCTTGGGCGGTGAATAGGGGGTGTTGAGTCCAATTCACTGATCAAGGAGTAGGTCTTGTCTATTACATATTGGGTTTATGGAACGGTATCTGACCTAATTTGAAACCCTTGTTTTATGCATCACCCCACCTCACCTTTCCCGTTAAGCAGCCATAGTGTGTTTTCTAAACGTGGGACTCTGTTCTGTTTTGTAATTCAGTTCAAGGGTAGCGGTTTTTACATTCCCTCTATAAGTGATATCTTATGATAAGTGTCTTTTTCTGTGTGACTTATTTCACTTAGAATCGTCGTACCTAAATCCACTCATCATGCTGCTACTAGCCTTATGACGTTGATTTCATGGCTGAGTGATATTCCATTGTACATAAGGACCACAACTTCTTTATCCATTTTTCTCTTTCCTGGGATATTTAAGGTGTAACGAAGTGGAGGTTCTTGTCAACAGAGCAGCCCTAAACTTTGGGGTGCCTGTGTCTTGCTGATTTTTAGTTTTCCCAATTTATACGCCCATGAGTGGAAGTGCCCTGTGCTCTCTAAGCTGAGTTTTTTAGATGTTTCAGGACACACCGTACACTTCTCCAGAGTGGCTGTTGGCAATTTACATCCCTCCCATCAGCGTAGCCAGGCTCCCGTTTCTCCATGGCCTGTCCTGCATTTCTGGTTTTGACACTTTATTCAGCATGGCCCTTTTGACCGATGGGAAGCGAGACTTCTTTGTAGCGCTGATTTGCCTTTCCAGGTTGCTTGGTTGGCCAAAAAGGGCGTATGCGTTTTTTCCTGAATATATTCAGGAAAAAACGCATACGCCCTTTTTGGCCAAGGGCATCATTGTCGAGGTTTTGCCGCTTTTCCTGTGCTTTAAAGGCGATTCGAATCTCCCTCCTGAAATCTGTTTCCTGCAATTCTGCCTTGCTTTCCAATCCTCTTCGTTGCCTTCCCTCAATATATTTGTGGACGAGAGTTATCATTTATAAGTCTGCAGGTTTGTGAATTGCAGTGCCCCTGAGCTCCATTTTTCAACTCGCTTTCTTGGGAGCTGGCCGCAAAAGCGCAGGATTGCTTCAGGCCCTATTCTGGTCCCGGGCGGCAGGCTGAGCCTGTGGTTAATTCTTCTTCCTGATGGGGAAGTAGAGTGACCTGTGCCTGTCCCAACACCTAGAGCTAGTCTCTCATTGGTTCCCACTCTTCCCGTTCATCCTCAGGACAAATTGCAACCTGTACGGAACAGGAGGTTAAAGGTGCTGATTCTCCAAGGAGGGAGATTGCTACTAAAGCGGCTGGAATGGCGAACCCGAGCATAAGGAGATGAGAAATGAGGTGCGTTTTGGAAACCTTTCCCGATCACACGGTGTACCATCTTCTGGGTTTCTCATGCATGTTTTCGATGTAGGAAGATGCCCTTGAACCTGGAGATTTGGGACCCATGGGATGGATATCACGCAGTATTACTTTAAAGGGTCTGCGTTTCCTCACCCAACCTCACCAAACCTCTCAGCCCCAAGAGTGTCCACCCTTATGTCTCCATCAGCTGTGGGTCTAGATATGGTCAATCCAGGTGGCATCACAGCCCCTGAACGAATTTTGTAAGAATTTCTCTCTCTTTCACTGTCTTTGTTTCACGGGTTTTTAAAAGTAATTGATTTTTATAATGGGGTTTAGCTGCTTTTCACTGCTGTGTTTCTGCCGCTTTACACCCACTTGACTCACTTACAGAGAGATATCAAAACATAGGTTTTAAGCTTCTTACTAGTCAGATATATTCTTGGGCGGTGAATAGGGGGTGTTGAGTCCAATTCACTGATCAAGGAGTAGGTCTTGTCTATTACATATTGGGTTTATGGAACGGTATCTGACCTAATTTGAAACCCTTGTTTTATGCATCACCCCACCTCACCTTTCCCGTTAAGCAGCCATAGTGTGTTTTCTAAACGTGGGACTCTGTTCTGTTTTGTAATTCAGTTCAAGGGTAGCGGTTTTTACATTCCCTCTATAAGTGATATCTTATGATAAGTGTCTTTTTCTGTGTGACTTATTTCACTTAGAATCGTCGTACCTAAATCCACTCATCATGCTGCTACTAGCCTTATGACGTTGATTTCATGGCTGAGTGATATTCCATTGTACATAAGGACCACAACTTCTTTATCCATTTTTCTCTTTCCTGGGATATTTAAGGTGTAACGAAGTGGAGGTTCTTGTCAACAGAGCAGCCGTAAACTTTGGGGTGCCTGTGTCTTGCTGATTTTTAGTTTTCCCAATTTATACGCCCATGAGTGGAAGTGCCCTGTGCTCTCTAAGCTGAGTTTTTTAGATGTTTCAGGACACACCGTACACTTCTCCAGAGTGGCTGTTGGCAATTTACATCCCTCCCATCAGCGTAGCCAGGCTCCCGTTTCTCCATGGCCTGTCCTGCATTTCTGGTTTTGACACTTTATTCAGCATGGCCCTTTTGACCGATGGGAAGCGAGACTTCTTTGTAGCGCTGATTTGCCTTTCCAGGTTGCTTGGTTGGCCAAAAAGGGCGTATGCGTTTTTTCCTGAATATATTCAGGAAAAAACGTATACGCCCTTTTTGGCCAAGGGCATCATTGTCGAGGTTTTGCCGCTTTTCCTGTGCTTTAAAGGCGATTCGAATCTCCCTCCTGAAATCTGTTTCCTGCAATTCTGCCTTGCTTTCCAATCCTCTTCGTTGCCTTCCCTCAATATATTTGTGGACGAGAGTTATCATTTATAAGTCTGCAGGTTTGTGAATTGCAGTGCCCCTGAGCTCCATTTTTCAACTCGCTTTCTTGGGAGCTGGCCGCAAAAGCGCAGGATTGCTTCAGGCCCTATTCTGGTCCCGGGCGGCAGGCTGAGCCTGTGGTTAATTCTTCTTCCTGATGGGGAAGTAGAGTGACCTGTGCCTGTCCCAACACCTAGAGCTAGTCTCTCATTGGTTCCCACTCTTCCCGTTCATCCTCAGGACAAATTGCAACCTGTACGGAACAGGAGGTTAAAGGTGCTGATTCTCCAAGGAGGGAGATTGCTACTAAAGCGGCTGGAATGGCGAACCCGAGCATAAGGAGATGAGAAATGAGGTGCGTTTTGGAAACCTTTCCCGATCACACGGTGTACCATCTTCTGGGTTTCTCATGCATGTTTTCGATGTAGGAAGATGCCCTTGAACCTGGAGATTTGGGACCCATGGGATGGATATCACGCAGTATTACTTTAAAGGGTCTGCGTTTCCTCACCCAACCTCACCATACCTCTCAGCCCCAAGAGTGTCCACCCTTATGTCTCCATCAGCTGTGGGTCTAGATATGGTCAATCCAGGTGGCATCACAGCCCCTGAACGAATTTTGTAAGAATTTCTCTCTCTTTCACTGTCTTTGTTTCACGAGTTTTTAAAAGGAATTGATTTTTATAATGGGGTTTAGCTGCTTTTCACTGCTGTGTTTCTGCCGCTTTACACCCACTTGACTCACTTACAGAGAGATATCAAAACATAGGTTTTAAGCTTCTTACTAGTCAGATATATTCTTGGGCGGTGAATAGGGGGTGTTGAGTCCAATTCACTGATCAAGGAGTAGGTCTTGTCTATTACATATTGGGTTTATGGAACGGTATCTGACCTAATTTGAAACCCTTGTTTTATGCATCACCCCACCTCACCTTTCCCGTTAAGCAGCCATAGTGTGTTTTCTAAACGTGGGACTCTGGTCTGTTTTGTAATTCAGTTCAAGGGTAGCGGTTTTTACATTCCCTCTATAAGTGATATCTTATGATAAGTGTCTTTTTCTGTGTGACTTATTTCACTTAGAATCGTCGTACCTAAATCCACTCATCATGCTGCTACTAGCCTTATGACGTTGATTTCATGGCTGAGTGATATTCCATTGTACATAAGGACCACAACTTCTTTATCCATTTTTCTCTTTCCTGGGATATTTAAGGTGTAACGAAGTGGAGGTTCTTGTCAACAGAGCAGCCCTAAACTTTGGGGTGCCTGTGTCTTGCTGATTTTTAGTTTTCCCAATTTATACGCCCATGAGTGGAAGTGCCCTGTGCTCTCTAAGCTGAGTTTTTTAGATGTTTCAGGACACACCGTACACTTCTCCAGAGTGGCTGTTGGCAATTTACATCCCTCCCATCAGCGTAGCCAGGCTCCCGTTTCTCCATGGCCTGTCCTGCATTTCTGGTTTTGACACTTTATTCAGCATGGCCCTTTTGACCGATGGGAAGCGAGACTTCTTTGTAGCGCTGATTTGCCTTTCCAGGTTGCTTGGTTGGCCAAAAAGGGCGTATGCGTTTTTTCCTGAATATATTCAGGAAAAAACGCATACGCCCTTTTTGGCCAAGGGCATCATTGTCGAGGTTTTGCCGCTTTTCCTGTGCTTTAAAGGCGATTCGAATCTCCCTCCTGAAATCTGTTTCCTGCAATTCTGCCTTGCTTTCCAATCCTCTTCGTTGCCTTCCCTCAATATATTTGTGGACGAGAGTTATCATTTATAAGTCTGCAGGTTTGTGAATTGCAGTGCCCCTGAGCTCCATTTTTCAACTCGCTTTCTTGGGAGCTGGCCGCAAAAGCGCAGGATTGCTTCAGGCCCTATTCTGGTCCCGGGCGGCAGGCTGAGCCTGTGGTTAATTCTTCTTCCTGATGGGGAAGTAGAGTGACCTGTGCCTGTCCCAACACCTAGAGCTAGTCTCTCATTGGTTCCCACTCTTCCCGTTCATCCTCAGGACAAATTGCAACCTGTACGGAACAGGAGGTTAAAGGTGCTGATTCTCCAAGGAGGGAGATTGCTACTAAAGCGGCTGGAATGGCGAACCCGAGCATAAGGAGATGAGAAATGAGGTGCGTTTTGGAAACCTTTCCCGATCACACGGTGTACCATCTTCTGGGTTTCTCATGCATGTTTTCGATGTAGGAAGATGCCCTTGAACCTGGAGATTTGGGACCCATGGGATGGATATCACGCAGTATTACTTTAAAGGGTCTGCGTTTCCTCACCCAACCTCACCAAACCTCTCAGCCCCAAGAGTGTCCACCCTTATGTCTCCATCAGCTGTGGGTCTAGATATGGTCAATCCAGGTGGCATCACAGCCCCTGAACGAATTTTGTAAGAATTTCTCTCTCTTTCACTGTCTTTGTTTCACGGGTTTTTAAAAGTAATTGATTTTTATAATGGGGTTTAGCTGCTTTTCACTGCTGTGTTTCTGCCGCTTTACACCCACTTGACTCACTTACAGAGAGATATCAAAACATAGGTTTTAAGCTTCTTACTAGTCAGATATATTCTTGGGCGGTGAATAGGGGGTGTTGAGTCCAATTCACTGATCAAGGAGTAGGTCTTGTCTATTACATATTGGGTTTATGGAACGGTATCTGACCTAATTTGAAACCCTTGTTTTATGCATCACCCCACCTCACCTTTCCCGTTAAGCAGCCATAGTGTGTTTTCTAAACGTGGGACTCTGTTCTGTTTTGTAATTCAGTTCAAGGGTAGCGGTTTTTACATTCCCTCTATAAGTGATATCTTATGATAAGTGTCTTTTTCTGTGTGACTTATTTCACTTAGAATCGTCGTACCTAAATCCACTCATCATGCTGCTACTAGCCTTATGACGTTGATTTCATGGCTGAGTGATATTCCATTGTACATAAGGACCACAACTTCTTTATCCATTTTTCTCTTTCCTGGGATATTTAAGGTGTAACGAAGTGGAGGTTCTTGTCAACAGAGCAGCCCTAAACTTTGGGGTGCCTGTGTCTTGCTGATTTTTAGTTTTCCCAATTTATACGCCCATGAGTGGAAGTGCCCTGTGCTCTCTAAGCTGAGTTTTTTAGATGTTTCAGGACACACCGTACACTTCTCCAGAGTGGCTGTTGGCAATTTACATCCCTCCCATCAGCGTAGCCAGGCTCCCGTTTCTCCATGGCCTGTCCTGCATTTCTGGTTTTGACACTTTATTCAGCATGGCCCTTTTGACCGATGGGAAGCGAGACTTCTTTGTAGCGCTGATTTGCCTTTCCAGGTTGCTTGGTTGGCCAAAAAGGGCGTATGCGTTTTTTCCTGAATATATTCAGGAAAAAACGCATACGCCCTTTTTGGCCAAGGGCATCATTGTCGAGGTTTTGCCGCTTTTCCTGTGCTTTAAAGGCGATTCGAATCTCCCTCCTGAAATCTGTTTCCTGCAATTCTGCCTTGCTTTCCAATCCTCTTCGTTGCCTTCCCTCAATATATTTGTGGACGAGAGTTATCATTTATAAGTCTGCAGGTTTGTGAATTGCAGTGCCCCTGAGCTCCATTTTTCAACTCGCTTTCTTGGGAGCTGGCCGCAAAAGCGCAGGATTGCTTCAGGCCCTATTCTGGTCCCGGGCGGCAGGCTGAGCCTGTGGTTAATTCTTCTTCCTGATGGGGAAGTAGAGTGACCTGTGCCTGTCCCAACACCTAGAGCTAGTCTCTCATTGGTTCCCACTCTTCCCGTTCATCCTCAGGACAAATTGCAACCTGTACGGAACAGGAGGTTAAAGGTGCTGATTCTCCAAGGAGGGAGATTGCTACTAAAGCGGCTGGAATGGCGAACCCGAGCATAAGGAGATGAGAAATGAGGTGCGTTTTGGAAACCTTTCCCGATCACACGGTGTACCATCTTCTGGGTTTCTCATGCATGTTTTCGATGTAGGAAGATGCCCTTGAACCTGGAGATTTGGGACCCATGGGATGGATATCACGCAGTATTACTTTAAAGGGTCTGCGTTTCCTCACCCAACCTCACCAAACCTCTCAGCCCCAAGAGTGTCCACCCTTATGTCTCCATCAGCTGTGGGTCTAGATATGGTCAATCCAGGTGGCATCACAGCCCCTGAACGAATTTTGTAAGAATTTCTCTCTCTTTCACTGTCTTTGTTTCACGGGTTTTTAAAAGTAATTGATTTTTATAATGGGGTTTAGCTGCTTTTCACTGCTGTGTTTCTGCCGCTTTACACCCACTTGACTCACTTACAGAGAGATATCAAAACATAGGTTTTAAGCTTCTTACTAGTCAGATATATTCTTGGGCGGTGAATAGGGGGTGTTGAGTCCAATTCACTGATCAAGGAGTAGGTCTTGTCTATTACATATTGGGTTTATGGAACGGTATCTGACCTAATTTGAAACCCTTGTTTTATGCATCACCCCACCTCACCTTTCCCGTTAAGCAGCCATAGTGTGTTTTCTAAACGTGGGACTCTGTTCTGTTTTGTAATTCAGTTCAAGGGTAGCGGTTTTTACATTCCCTCTATAAGTGATATCTTATGATAAGTGTCTTTTTCTGTGTGACTTATTTCACTTAGAATCGTCGTACCTAAATCCACTCATCATGCTGCTACTAGCCTTATGACGTTGATTTCATGGCTGAGTGATATTCCATTGTACATAAGGACCACAACTTCTTTATCCATTTTTCTCTTTCCTGGGATATTTAAGGTGTAACGAAGTGGAGGTTCTTGTCAACAGAGCAGCCGTAAACTTTGGGGTGCCTGTGTCTTGCTGATTTTTAGTTTTCCCAATTTATACGCCCATGAGTGGAAGTGCCCTGTGCTCTCTAAGCTGAGTTTTTTAGATGTTTCAGGACACACCGTACACTTCTCCAGAGTGGCTGTTGGCAATTTACATCCCTCCCATCAGCGTAGCCAGGCTCCCGTTTCTCCATGGCCTGTCCTGCATTTCTGGTTTTGACACTTTATTCAGCATGGCCCTTTTGACCGATGGGAAGCGAGACTTCTTTGTAGCGCTGATTTGCCTTTCCAGGTTGCTTGGTTGGCCAAAAAGGGCGTATGCGTTTTTTCCTGAATATATTCAGGAAAAAACGTATACGCCCTTTTTGGCCAAGGGCATCATTGTCGAGGTTTTGCCGCTTTTCCTGTGCTTTAAAGGCGATTCGAATCTCCCTCCTGAAATCTGTTTCCTGCAATTCTGCCTTGCTTTCCAATCCTCTTCGTTGCCTTCCCTCAATATATTTGTGGACGAGAGTTATCATTTATAAGTCTGCAGGTTTGTGAATTGCAGTGCCCCTGAGCTCCATTTTTCAACTCGCTTTCTTGGGAGCTGGCCGCAAAAGCGCAGGATTGCTTCAGGCCCTATTCTGGTCCCGGGCGGCAGGCTGAGCCTGTGGTTAATTCTTCTTCCTGATGGGGAAGTAGAGTGACCTGTGCCTGTCCCAACACCTAGAGCTAGTCTCTCATTGGTTCCCACTCTTCCCGTTCATCCTCAGGACAAATTGCAACCTGTACGGAACAGGAGGTTAAAGGTGCTGATTCTCCAAGGAGGGAGATTGCTACTAAAGCGGCTGGAATGGCGAACCCGAGCATAAGGAGATGAGAAATGAGGTGCGTTTTGGAAACCTTTCCCGATCACACGGTGTACCATCTTCTGGGTTTCTCATGCATGTTTTCGATGTAGGAAGATGCCCTTGAACCTGGAGATTTGGGACCCATGGGATGGATATCACGCAGTATTACTTTAAAGGGTCTGCGTTTCCTCACCCAACCTCACCATACCTCTCAGCCCCAAGAGTGTCCACCCTTATGTCTCCATCAGCTGTGGGTCTAGATATGGTCAATCCAGGTGGCATCACAGCCCCTGAACGAATTTTGTAAGAATTTCTCTCTCTTTCACTGTCTTTGTTTCACGAGTTTTTAAAAGGAATTGATTTTTATAATGGGGTTTAGCTGCTTTTCACTGCTGTGTTTCTGCCGCTTTACACCCACTTGACTCACTTACAGAGAGATATCAAAACATAGGTTTTAAGCTTCTTACTAGTCAGATATATTCTTGGGCGGTGAATAGGGGGTGTTGAGTCCAATTCACTGATCAAGGAGTAGGTCTTGTCTATTACATATTGGGTTTATGGAACGGTATCTGACCTAATTTGAAACCCTTGTTTTATGCATCACCCCACCTCACCTTTCCCGTTAAGCAGCCATAGTGTGTTTTCTAAACGTGGGACTCTGGTCTGTTTTGTAATTCAGTTCAAGGGTAGCGGTTTTTACATTCCCTCTATAAGTGATATCTTATGATAAGTGTCTTTTTCTGTGTGACTTATTTCACTTAGAATCGTCGTACCTAAATCCACTCATCATGCTGCTACTAGCCTTATGACGTTGATTTCATGGCTGAGTGATATTCCATTGTACATAAGGACCACAACTTCTTTATCCATTTTTCTCTTTCCTGGGATATTTAAGGTGTAACGAAGTGGAGGTTCTTGTCAACAGAGCAGCCCTAAACTTTGGGGTGCCTGTGTCTTGCTGATTTTTAGTTTTCCCAATTTATACGCCCATGAGTGGAAGTGCCCTGTGCTCTCTAAGCTGAGTTTTTTAGATGTTTCAGGACACACCGTACACTTCTCCAGAGTGGCTGTTGGCAATTTACATCCCTCCCATCAGCGTAGCCAGGCTCCCGTTTCTCCATGGCCTGTCCTGCATTTCTGGTTTTGACACTTTATTCAGCATGGCCCTTTTGACCGATGGGAAGCGAGACTTCTTTGTAGCGCTGATTTGCCTTTCCAGGTTGCTTGGTTGGCCAAAAAGGGCGTATGCGTTTTTTCCTGAATATATTCAGGAAAAAACGCATACGCCCTTTTTGGCCAAGGGCATCATTGTCGAGGTTTTGCCGCTTTTCCTGTGCTTTAAAGGCGATTCGAATCTCCCTCCTGAAATCTGTTTCCTGCAATTCTGCCTTGCTTTCCAATCCTCTTCGTTGCCTTCCCTCAATATATTTGTGGACGAGAGTTATCATTTATAAGTCTGCAGGTTTGTGAATTGCAGTGCCCCTGAGCTCCATTTTTCAACTCGCTTTCTTGGGAGCTGGCCGCAAAAGCGCAGGATTGCTTCAGGCCCTATTCTGGTCCCGGGCGGCAGGCTGAGCCTGTGGTTAATTCTTCTTCCTGATGGGGAAGTAGAGTGACCTGTGCCTGTCCCAACACCTAGAGCTAGTCTCTCATTGGTTCCCACTCTTCCCGTTCATCCTCAGGACAAATTGCAACCTGTACGGAACAGGAGGTTAAAGGTGCTGATTCTCCAAGGAGGGAGATTGCTACTAAAGCGGCTGGAATGGCGAACCCGAGCATAAGGAGATGAGAAATGAGGTGCGTTTTGGAAACCTTTCCCGATCACACGGTGTACCATCTTCTGGGTTTCTCATGCATGTTTTCGATGTAGGAAGATGCCCTTGAACCTGGAGATTTGGGACCCATGGGATGGATATCACGCAGTATTACTTTAAAGGGTCTGCGTTTCCTCACCCAACCTCACCAAACCTCTCAGCCCCAAGAGTGTCCACCCTTATGTCTCCATCAGCTGTGGGTCTAGATATGGTCAATCCAGGTGGCATCACAGCCCCTGAACGAATTTTGTAAGAATTTCTCTCTCTTTCACTGTCTTTGTTTCACGGGTTTTTAAAAGTAATTGATTTTTATAATGGGGTTTAGCTGCTTTTCACTGCTGTGTTTCTGCCGCTTTACACCCACTTGACTCACTTACAGAGAGATATCAAAACATAGGTTTTAAGCTTCTTACTAGTCAGATATATTCTTGGGCGGTGAATAGGGGGTGTTGAGTCCAATTCACTGATCAAGGAGTAGGTCTTGTCTATTACATATTGGGTTTATGGAACGGTATCTGACCTAATTTGAAACCCTTGTTTTATGCATCACCCCACCTCACCTTTCCCGTTAAGCAGCCATAGTGTGTTTTCTAAACGTGGGACTCTGTTCTGTTTTGTAATTCAGTTCAAGGGTAGCGGTTTTTACATTCCCTCTATAAGTGATATCTTATGATAAGTGTCTTTTTCTGTGTGACTTATTTCACTTAGAATCGTCGTACCTAAATCCACTCATCATGCTGCTACTAGCCTTATGACGTTGATTTCATGGCTGAGTGATATTCCATTGTACATAAGGACCACAACTTCTTTATCCATTTTTCTCTTTCCTGGGATATTTAAGGTGTAACGAAGTGGAGGTTCTTGTCAACAGAGCAGCCGTAAACTTTGGGGTGCCTGTGTCTTGCTGATTTTTAGTTTTCCCAATTTATACGCCCATGAGTGGAAGTGCCCTGTGCTCTCTAAGCTGAGTTTTTTAGATGTTTCAGGACACACCGTACACTTCTCCAGAGTGGCTGTTGGCAATTTACATCCCTCCCATCAGCGTAGCCAGGCTCCCGTTTCTCCATGGCCTGTCCTGCATTTCTGGTTTTGACACTTTATTCAGCATGGCCCTTTTGACCGATGGGAAGCGAGACTTCTTTGTAGCGCTGATTTGCCTTTCCAGGTTGCTTGGTTGGCCAAAAAGGGCGTATGCGTTTTTTCCTGAATATATTCAGGAAAAAACGCATACGCCCTTTTTGGCCAAGGGCATCATTGTCGAGGTTTTGCCGCTTTTCCTGTGCTTTAAAGGCGATTCGAATCTCCCTCCTGAAATCTGTTTCCTGCAATTCTGCCTTGCTTTCCAATCCTCTTCGTTGCCTTCCCTCAATATATTTGTGGACGAGAGTTATCATTTATAAGTCTGCAGGTTTGTGAATTGCAGTGCCCCTGAGCTCCATTTTTCAACTCGCTTTCTTGGGAGCTGGCCGCAAAAGCGCAGGATTGCTTCAGGCCCTATTCTGGTCCCGGGCGGCAGGCTGAGCCTGTGGTTAATTCTTCTTCCTGATGGGGAAGTAGAGTGACCTCTGCCTGTCCCAACACCTAGAGCTAGTCTCTCATTGGTTCCCACTCTTCCCGTTCATCCTCAGGACAAATTGCAACCTGTACGGAACAGGAGGTTAAAGGTGCTGATTCTCCAAGGAGGGAGATTGCTACTAAAGCGGCTGGAATGGCGAACCCGAGCATAAGGAGATGAGAAATGAGGTGCGTTTTGGAAACCTTTCCCGATCACACGGTGTACCATCTTCTGGGTTTCTCATGCATGTTTTCGATGTAGGAAGATGCCCTTGAACCTGGCGATTTGGGACCCATGGGATGGATATCACGCAGTATTACTTTAAAGGGTCTGCGTTTCCTCACCCAACCTCACCAAACCTCTCAGCCCCAAGAGTGTCCACCCTTATGTCTCCATCAGCTGTGGGTCTAGATATGGTCAATCCAGGTGGCATCACAGCCCCTGAACGAATTTTGTAAGAATTTCTCTCTCTTTCACTGTCTTTGTTTCACGGGTTTTTATAAGTAATTGATTTTTATAATGGGGTTTAGCTGCTTTTCACTGCTGTGTTTCTGCCGCTTTACACCCACTTGACTCACTTACAGAGAGATATCAAAACATAGGTTTTAAGCTTCTTACTAGTCAGATATATTCTTGGGCGGTGAATAGGGGGTGTTGAGTCCAATTCACTGATCAAGGAGTAGGTCTTGTCTATTACATATTGGGTTTATGGAACGGTATCTGACCTAATTTGAAACCCTTGTTTTATGCATCACCCCACCTCACCTTTCCCGTTAAGCAGCCATAGTGTGTTTTCTAAACGTGGGACTCTGTTCTGTTTTGTAATTCAGTTCAAGGGTAGCGGTTTTTACATTCCCTCTATAAGTGATATCTTATGATAAGTGTCTTTTTCTGTGTGACTTATTTCACTTAGAATCGTCGTACCTAAATCCACTCATCATGCTGCTACTAGCCTTATGACGTTGATTTCATGGCTGAGTGATATTCCATTGTACATAAGGACCACAACTTCTTTATCCATTTTTCTCTTTCCTGGGATATTTAAGGTGTAACGAAGTGGAGGTTCTTGTCAACAGAGCAGCCCTAAACTTTGGGGTGCCTGTGTCTTGCTGATTTTTAGTTTTCCCAATTTATACGCCCATGAGTGGAAGTGCCCTGTGCTCTCTAAGCTGAGTTTTTTAGATGTTTCAGGACACACCGTACACTTCTCCAGAGTGGCTGTTGGCAATTTACATCCCTCCCATCAGCGTAGCCAGGCTCCCGTTTCTCCATGGCCTGTCCTGCATTTCTGGTTTTGACACTTTATTCAGCATGGCCCTTTTGACCGATGGGAAGCGAGACTTCTTTGTAGCGCTGATTTGCCTTTCCAGGTTGCTTGGTTGGCCAAAAAGGGCGTATGCGTTTTTTCCTGAATATATTCAGGAAAAAACGCATACGCCCTTTTTGGCCAAGGGCATCATTGTCGAGGTTTTGCCGCTTTTCCTGTGCTTTAAAGGCGATTCGAATCTCCCTCCTGAAATCTGTTTCCTGCAATTCTGCCTTGCTTTCCAATCCTCTTCGTTGCCTTCCCTCAATATATTTGTGGACGAGAGTTATCATTTATAAGTCTGCAGGTTTGTGAATTGCAGTGCCCCTGAGCTCCATTTTTCAACTCGCTTTCTTGGGAGCTGGCCGCAAAAGCGCAGGATTGCTTCAGGCCCTATTCTGGTCCCGGGCGGCAGGCTGAGCCTGTGGTTAATTCTTCTTCCTGATGGGGAAGTAGAGTGACCTGTGCCTGTCCCAACACCTAGAGCTAGTCTCTCATTGGTTCCCACTCTTCCCGTTCATCCTCAGGACAAATTGCAACCTGTACGGAACAGGAGGTTAAAGGTGCTGATTCTCCAAGGAGGGAGATTGCTACTAAAGCGGCTGGAATGGCGAACCCGAGCATAAGGAGATGAGAAATGAGGTGCGTTTTGGAAACCTTTCCCGATCACACGGTGTACCATCTTCTGGGTTTCTCATGCATGTTTTCGATGTAGGAAGATGCCCTTGAACCTGGAGATTTGGGACCCATGGGATGGATATCACGCAGTATTACTTTAAAGGGTCTGCGTTTCCTCACCCAACCTCACCAAACCTCTCAGCCCCAAGAGTGTCCACCCTTATGTCTCCATCAGCTGTGGGTCTAGATATGGTCAATCCAGGTGGCATCACAGCCCCTGAACGAATTTTGTAAGAATTTCTCTCTCTTTCACTGTCTTTGTTTCACGGGTTTTTAAAAGTAATTGATTTTTATAATGGGGTTTAGCTGCTTTTCACTGCTGTGTTTCTGCCGCTTTACACCCACTTGACTCACTTACAGAGAGATATCAAAACATAGGTTTTAAGCTTCTTACTAGTCAGATATATTCTTGGGCGGTGAATAGGGGGTGTTGAGTCCAATTCACTGATCAAGGAGTAGGTCTTGTCTATTACATATTGGGTTTATGGAACGGTATCTGACCTAATTTGAAACCCTTGTTTTATGCATCACCCCACCTCACCTTTCCCGTTAAGCAGCCATAGTGTGTTTTCTAAACGTGGGACTCTGTTCTGTTTTGTAATTCAGTTCAAGGGTAGCGGTTTTTACATTCCCTCTATAAGTGATATCTTATGATAAGTGTCTTTTTCTGTGTGACTTATTTCACTTAGAATCGTCGTACCTAAATCCACTCATCATGCTGCTACTAGCCTTATGACGTTGATTTCATGGCTGAGTGATATTCCATTGTACATAAGGACCACAACTTCTTTATCCATTTTTCTCTTTCCTGGGATATTTAAGGTGTAACGAAGTGGAGGTTCTTGTCAACAGAGCAGCCGTAAACTTTGGGGTGCCTGTGTCTTGCTGATTTTTAGTTTTCCCAATTTATACGCCCATGAGTGGAAGTGCCCTGTGCTCTCTAAGCTGAGTTTTTTAGATGTTTCAGGACACACCGTACACTTCTCCAGAGTGGCTGTTGGCAATTTACATCCCTCCCATCAGCGTAGCCAGGCTCCCGTTTCTCCATGGCCTGTCCTGCATTTCTGGTTTTGACACTTTATTCAGCATGGCCCTTTTGACCGATGGGAAGCGAGACTTCTTTGTAGCGCTGATTTGCCTTTCCAGGTTGCTTGGTTGGCCAAAAAGGGCGTATGCGTTTTTTCCTGAATATATTCAGGAAAAAACGTATACGCCCTTTTTGGCCAAGGGCATCATTGTCGAGGTTTTGCCGCTTTTCCTGTGCTTTAAAGGCGATTCGAATCTCCCTCCTGAAATCTGTTTCCTGCAATTCTGCCTTGCTTTCCAATCCTCTTCGTTGCCTTCCCTCAATATATTTGTGGACGAGAGTTATCATTTATAAGTCTGCAGGTTTGTGAATTGCAGTGCCCCTGAGCTCCATTTTTCAACTCGCTTTCTTGGGAGCTGGCCGCAAAAGCGCAGGATTGCTTCAGGCCCTATTCTGGTCCCGGGCGGCAGGCTGAGCCTGTGGTTAATTCTTCTTCCTGATGGGGAAGTAGAGTGACCTGTGCCTGTCCCAACACCTAGAGCTAGTCTCTCATTGGTTCCCACTCTTCCCGTTCATCCTCAGGACAAATTGCAACCTGTACGGAACAGGAGGTTAAAGGTGCTGATTCTCCAAGGAGGGAGATTGCTACTAAAGCGGCTGGAATGGCGAACCCGAGCATAAGGAGATGAGAAATGAGGTGCGTTTTGGAAACCTTTCCCGATCACACGGTGTACCATCTTCTGGGTTTCTCATGCATGTTTTCGATGTAGGAAGATGCCCTTGAACCTGGAGATTTGGGACCCATGGGATGGATATCACGCAGTATTACTTTAAAGGGTCTGCGTTTCCTCACCCAACCTCACCATACCTCTCAGCCCCAAGAGTGTCCACCCTTATGTCTCCATCAGCTGTGGGTCTAGATATGGTCAATCCAGGTGGCATCACAGCCCCTGAACGAATTTTGTAAGAATTTCTCTCTCTTTCACTGTCTTTGTTTCACGGGTTTTTAAAAGTAATTGATTTTTATAATGGGGTTTAGCTGCTTTTCACTGCTGTGTTTCTGCCGCTTTACACCCACTTGACTCACTTACAGAGAGATATCAAAACATAGGTTTTAAGCTTCTTACTAGTCAGATATATTCTTGGGCGGTGAATAGGGGGTGTTGAGTCCAATTCACTGATCAAGGAGTAGGTCTTGGCTATTACATATTGGGTTTATGGAACGGTATCTGACCTAATTTGAAACCCTTGTTTTATGCATCACCCCACCTCACCTTTCCCGTTAAGCAGCCATAGTGTGTTTTCTAAACGTGGGACTCTGTTCTGTTTTGTAATTCAGTTCAAGGGTAGCGGTTTTTACATTCCCTCTATAAGTGATATCTTATGATAAGTGTCTTTTTCTGTGTGACTTATTTCACTTAGAATCGTCGTACCTAAATCCACTCATCATGCTGCTACTAGCCTTATGACGTTGATTTCATGGCTGAGTGATATTCCATTGTACATAAGGACCACAACTTCTTTATCCATTTTTCTCTTTCCTGGGATATTTAAGGTGTAACGAAGTGGAGGTTCTTGTCAACAGAGCAGCCGTAAACTTTGGGGTGCCTGTGTCTTGCTGATTTTTAGTTTTCCCAATTTATACGCCCATGAGTGGAAGTGCCCTGTGCTCTCTAAGCTGAGTTTTTTAGATGTTTCAGGACACACCGTACACTTCTCCAGAGTGGCTGTTGGCAATTTACATCCCTCCCATCAGCGTAGCCAGGCTCCCGTTTCTCCATGGCCTGTCCTGCATTTCTGGTTTTGACACTTTATTCAGCATGGCCCTTTTGACCGATGGGAAGCGAGACTTCTTTGTAGCGCTGATTTGCCTTTCCAGGTTGCTTGGTTGGCCAAAAAGGGCGTATGCGTTTTTTCCTGAATATATTCAGGAAAAAACGCATACGCCCTTTTTGGCCAAGGGCATCATTGTCGAGGTTTTGCCGCTTTTCCTGTGCTTTAAAGGCGATTCGAATCTCCCTCCTGAAATCTGTTTCCTGCAATTCTGCCTTGCTTTCCAATCCTCTTCGTTGCCTTCCCTCAATATATTTGTGGACGAGAGTTATCATTTATAAGTCTGCAGGTTTGTGAATTGCAGTGCCCCTGAGCTCCATTTTTCAACTCGCTTTCTTGGGAGCTGGCCGCAAAAGCGCAGGATTGCTTCAGGCCCTATTCTGGTCCCGGGCGGCAGGCTGAGCCTGTGGTTAATTCTTCTTCCTGATGGGGAAGTAGAGTGACCTGTGCCTGTCCCAACACCTAGAGCTAGTCTCTCATTGGTTCCCACTCTTCCCGTTCATCCTCAGGACAAATTGCAACCTGTACGGAACAGGAGGTTAAAGGTGCTGATTCTCCAAGGAGGGAGATTGCTACTAAAGCGGCTGGAATGGCGAACCCGAGCATAAGGAGATGAGAAATGAGGTGCGTTTTGGAAACCTTTCCCGATCACACGGTGTACCATCTTCTGGGTTTCTCATGCATGTTTTCGATGTAGGAAGATGCCCTTGAACCTGGAGATTTGGGACCCATGGGATGGATATCACGCAGTATTATTTAAAGGGTCTGCGTTTCCTCACCCAACCTCACCAAACCTCTCAGCCCCAAGAGTGTCCACCCTTATGTCTCCATCAGCTGTGGGTCTAGATATGGTCAATCCAGGTGGCATCACAGCCCCTGAACGAATTTTGTAAGAATTTCTCTCTCTTTCACTGTCTTTGTTTCACGGGTTTTTAAAAGTAATTGATTTTTATAATGGGGTTTAGCTGCTTTTCACTGCTGTGTTTCTGCCGCTTTACACCCACTTGACTCACTTACAGAGAGATATCAAAACATAGGGTTTAAGATTCTTACTAGTCAGATATATTCTTGGGCGGTGAATAGGGGGTGTTGAGTCCAATTCACTGATCAAGGAGTAGGTCTTGTCTATTACATATTGGGTTTATGGAACGGTATCTGACCTAATTTGAAACCCTTGTTTTATGCATCACCCCACCTCACCTTTCCCGTTAAGCAGCCATAGTGTGTTTTCTAAACGTGGGACTCTGGTCTGTTTTGTAATTCAGTTCAAGGGTAGCGGTTTATACATTCCCTCTATAAGTGATATCTTATGATAAGTGTCTTTTTCTGTGTGACTTATTTCACTTAGAATCGTCGTACCTAAATCCACTCATCATGCTGCTACTAGCCTTATGACGTTGATTTCATGGCTGAGTGATATTCCATTGTACATAAGGACCACAACTTCTTTATCCATTTTTCTCTTTCCTGGGATATTTAAGGTGTAACGAAGTGGAGGTTCTTGTCAACAGAGCAGCCCTAAACTTTGGGGTGCCTGTGTCTTGCTGATTTTTAGTTTTCCCAATTTATACGCCCATGACTGGAAGTGCCCTGTGCTCTCTAAGCTGAGTTTTTTAGATGTTTCAGGACACAACGTACACTTCTCCAGAGTGGCTGTTGGCAATTTACATCCCTCCCATCAGCGTAGCCAGGCTCCCGTTTCTCCATGGCCTATCCTGCATTTCTGGTTTTGACACTTTATTCAGCATGGCCCTTTTGACCGATGGGAAGCGAGACTTCTTTGTAGCGCTGATTTGCCTTTCCAGGTTGCTTGGTTGGCCAAAAAGGGCGTATGCGTTTTTTCCTGAATATATTCAGGAAAAAATGCATACGCCCTTTTTGGCCAAGGGCATCATTGTCGAGGTTTTGCCGCTTTTCCTGTGCTTTAAAGGCGATTCGAATCTCCCTCCTGAAATCTGTTTCCTTCAATTCTGCCTTGCTTTCCAATCCTCTTCGTTGCCTTCCCTCAATATATTTGTGGACGAGAGTTATCATTTATAAGTCTGCAGGTTTGTGAATTGCAGTGCCCCTGAGCTCCATTTTTCAACTCGCTTTCTTGGGAGCTGGCCGCAAAAGCGCAGGATTGCTTCAGGCCCTATTCTGGTCCCGGGCGGCAGGCTGAGCCTGTGGTTAATTCTTCTTCCTGATGGGGAAGTAGAGTGACCTGTGCCTGTCCCAACACCTAGAGCTAGTCTCTCATTGGTTCCCACTCTTCCCGTTCATCCTCAGGACAAATTGCAACCTGTACGGAACAGGAGGTTAAAGGTGCTGATTCTCCAAGGAGGGAGATTGCTACTAAAGCGGCTGGAATGGCGAACCCGAGCATAAGGAGATGAGAAATGAGGTGCGTTTTGGAAACCTTTCCCGAACACACGGTGTACCATCTTCTGGGTTTCTCATGCATGTTTTCGATGTAGGAAGATGCCCTTGAACCTGGAGATTTGGGACCCATGGGATGGATATCACGCAGTATTACTTTAAAGGGTCTGCGTTTCCTCACCCAACCTCACCAAACCTCTCAGCCCCAAGAGTGTCCACCCTTATGTGTCCATCAGCTGTGGGTCTAGATATGGTCAATCCAGGTGGCATCACAGCCCCTGAACGAATTTTGTAAGAATTTCTCTCTCTTTCACTGTCTTTGTTTCACGGGTTTTTAAAAGTAATTGATTTTTATAATGGGGTTTAGCTGCTTTTCACTGCTGTGTTTCTGCCGCTTTACACCCACTTGACTCACTTACAGAGAGATATCAAAACATAGGTTTTAAGCTTCTTACTAGTCAGATATATTCTTGGGCGGTGAATAGGGGGTGTTGAGTCCAATTCACTGATCAAGGAGTAGGTCTTGTCTATTACATATTGGGTTTATGGAACGGTATCTGACCTAATTTGAAACCCTTGTTTTATGCATCACCCCACCTCACCTTTCCCGTTAAGCAGCCATAGTGTGTTTTCTAAACGTGGGACTCTGTTCTGTTTGTAATTCAGTTCAAGGGTAGCGGTTTTTACATTCCCTCTATAAGTGATATCTTATGATAAGTGTCTTTTTCTGTGTGACTTATTTCACTTAGAATCGTCGTACCTAAATCCACTCATCATGCTGCTACTAGCCTTATGACGTTGATTTCATGGCTGAGTGATATTCCATTGTACATAAGGACCACAACTTCTTTATCCATTTTTCTCTTTCCTGGGATATTTAAGGTGTAACGAAGTGGAGGTTCTTGTCAACAGAGCAGCCGTAAACTTTGGGGTGCCTGTGTCTTGCTGATTTTTAGTTTTCCCAATTTATACGCCCATGAGTGGAAGTGCCCTGTGCTCTCTAAGCTGAGTTTTTTAGATGTTTCAGGACACAACGTACACTTCTCCAGAGTGGCTGTTGGCAATTTACATCCCTCCCATCAGCGTAGCCAGGCTCCCGTTTCTCCATGGCCTGTCCTGCATTTCTGGTTTTGACACTTTATTCAGCATGGCCCTTTTGACCGATGGGAAGCGAGACTTCTTTGTAGCGCTGATTTGCCTTTCCAGGTTGCTTGGTTGGCCAAAAAGGGCGTATGCGTTTTTTCCTGAATATATTCAGGAAAAAACGCATACGCCCTTTTTGGCCAAGGGCATCATTGTCGAGGTTTTGCCGCTTTTCCTGTGCTTTAAAGGCGATTCGAATCTCCCTCCTGAAATCTGTTTCCTGCAATTCTGCCTTGCTTTCCAATCCTCTTCGTTGCCTTCCCTCAATATATTTGTGGACGAGAGTTATCATTTATAAGTCTGCAGGTTTGTGAATTGCAGTGCCCCTGAGCTCCATTTTTCAACTCGCTTTCTTGGGAGCTGGCCGCAAAAGCGCAGGATTGCTTCAGGCCCTATTCTGGTCCCGGGCGGCAGGCTGAGCCTGTGGTTAATTCTTCTTCCTGATGGGGAAGTAGAGTGACCTGTGCCTGTCCCAACACCTAGAGCTAGTCTCTCATTGGTTCCCACTCTTCCCGTTCATCCTCAGGACAAATTGCAACCTGTACGGAACAGGAGGTTAAAGGTGCTGATTCTCCAAGGAGGGAGATTGCTACTAAAGCGGCTGGAATGGCGAACCCGAGCATAAGGAGATGAGAAATGAGGTGCGTTTTGGAAACCTTTCCCGATCACACGGTGTACCATCTTCTGGGTTTCTCATGCATGTTTTCGATGTAGGAAGATGCCCTTGAACCTGGAGATTTGGGACCCATGGGATGGATATCACGCAGTATTACTTTAAAGGGTCTGCGTTTCCTCACCCAACCTCACCAAACCTCTCAGCCCCAAGAGTGTCCACCCTTATGTCTCCATCAGCTGTGGGTCTAGATATGGTCAATCCAGGTGGCATCACAGCCCCTGAACGAATTTTGTAAGAATTTCTCTCTCTTTCACTGTCTTTGTTTCACGGGTTTTTAAAAGTAATTGATTTTTATAATGGGGTTTAGCTGCTTTTCACTGCTGTGTTTCTGCCGCTTTACACCCACTTGACTCACTTACAGAGAGATATCAAAACATAGGTTTTAAGCTTCTTACTAGTCAGATATATTCTTGGGCGGTGAATAGGGGGTGTTGAGTCCAATTCACTGATCAAGGAGTAGGTCTTGTCTATTACATATTGGGTTTATGGAACGGTATCTGACCGAATTTGAAACCCTTGTTTTATGCATCACCCCACCTCACCTTTCCCGTTAAGCAGCCATAGTGTGTTTTCTAAACGTGGGACTCTGGTCTGTTTTGTAATTCAGTTCAAGGGTAGCGGTTTATACATTCCCTCTATAAGTGATATCTTATGATAAGTGTCTTTTTCTGTGTGACTTATTTCACTTAGAATCGTCGTACCTAAATCCACTCATCATGCTGCTACTAGCCTTATGACGTTGATTTCATGGCTGAGTGATATTCCATTGTACATAAGGACCACAACTTCTTTATCCATTTTTCTCTTTCCTGGGATATTTAAGGTGTAACGAAGTGGAGGTTCTTGTCAACAGAGCAGCCGTAAACTTTGGGGTGCCTGTGTCTTGCTGATTTTTAGTTTTCCCAATTTATACGCCCATGAGTGGAAGTGCCCTGTGCTCTCTAAGCTGAGTTTTTTAGATGTTTCAGGACACACCGTACACTTCTCCAGAGTGGCTGTTGGCAATTTACATCCCTCCCATCAGCGTAGCCAGGCTCCCGTTTCTCCATGGCCTGTCCTGCATTTCTGGTTTTGACACTTTATTCAGCATGGCCCTTTTGACCGATGGGAAGCGAGACTTCTTTGTAGCGCTGATTTGCCTTTCCAGGTTGCTTGGTTGGCCAAAAAGGGCGTATGCGTTTTTTCCTGAATATATTCAGGAAAAAACGCATACGCCCTTTTTGGCCAAGGGCATCATTGTCGAGGTTTTGCCGCTTTTCCTGTGCTTTAAAGGCGATTCGAATCTCCCTCCTGAAATCTGTTTCCTGCAATTCTGCCTTGCTTTCCAATCCTCTTCGTTGCCTTCCCTCAATATATTTGTGGACGAGAGTTATCATTTATAAGTCTGCAGGTTTGTGAATTGCAGTGCCCCTGAGCTCCATTTTTCAACTCGCTTTCTTGGGAGCTGGCCGCAAAAGCGCAGGATTGCTTCAGGCCCTATTCTGGTCCCGGGCGGCAGGCTGAGCCTGTGGTTAATTCTTCTTCCTGATGGGGAAGTAGAGTGACCTGTGCCTGTCCCAACACCTAGAGCTAGTCTCTCATTGGTTCCCACTCTTCCCGTTCATCCTCAGGACAAATTGCAACCTGTACGGAACAGGAGGTTAAAGGTGCTGATTCTCCAAGGAGGGAGATTGCTACTAAAGCGGCTGGAATGGCGAACCCGAGCATAAGGAGATGAGAAATGAGGTGCGTTTTGGAAACCTTTCCCGAACACACGGTGTACCATCTTCTGGGTTTCTCATGCATGTTTTCGATGTAGGAAGATGCCCTTGAACCTGGAGATTTGGGACCCATGGGATGGATATCACGCAGTATTACTTTAAAGGGTCTGCGTTTCCTCACCCAACCTCACCAAACCTCTCAGCCCCAAGAGTGTCCACCCTTATGTCTCCATCAGCTGTGGGTCTAGATATGGTCAATCCAGGTGGCATCACAGCCCCTGAACGAATTTTGTAAGAATTTCTCTCTCTTTCACTGTCTTTGTTTCACGGGTTTTTAAAAGTAATTGATTTTTATAATGGGGTTTAGCTGCTTTTCACTGCTGTGTTTCTGCCGCTTTACACCCACTTGACTCACTTACAGAGAGATATCAAAACATAGGTTTTAAGCTTCTTACTAGTCAGATATATTCTTGGGCGGTGAATAGGGGGTGTTGAGTCCAATTCACTGATCAAGGAGTAGGTCTTGTCTATTACATATTGGGTTTATGGAACGGTATCTGACCTAATTTGAAACCCTTGTTTTATGCATCACCCCACCTCACCTTTCCCGTTAAGCAGCCATAGTGTGTTTTCTAAACGTGGGACTCTGTTCTGTTTGTAATTCAGTTCAAGGGTAGCGGTTTTTACATTCCCTCTATAAGTGATATCTTATGATAAGTGTCTTTTTCTGTGTGACTTATTTCACTTAGAATCGTCGTACCTAAATCCACTCATCATGCTGCTACTAGCCTTATGACGTTGATTTCATGGCTGAGTGATATTCCATTGTACATAAGGACCACAACTTCTTTATCCATTTTTCTCTTTCCTGGGATATTTAAGGTGTAACGAAGTGGAGGTTCTTGTCAACAGAGCAGCCGTAAACTTTGGGGTGCCTGTGTCTTGCTGATTTTTAGTTTTCCCAATTTATACGCCCATGAGTGGAAGTGCCCTGTGCTCTCTAAGCTGAGTTTTTTAGATGTTTCAGGACACACCGTACACTTCTCCAGAGTGGCTGTTGGCAATTTACATCCCTCCCATCAGCGTAGCCAGGCTCCCGTTTCTCCATGGCCTGTCCTGCATTTCTGGTTTTGACACTTTATTCAGCATGGCCCTTTTGACCGATGGGAAGCGAGACTTCTTTGTAGCGCTGATTTGCCTTTCCAGGTTGCTTAGTTGGCCAAAAAGGGCGTACGCGTTTTTTCCTGAATATATTCAGGTAAAAACGCGTACGCCCTTTTTGGCCAAGGACATCATTGTCGAGGTTTTGCCGCTTTTCCTGTGCTTTAAAGGCGATTCGAATCTCCCTCCTGAAATCTGTTTCCTGCAATTCTGCCTTGCTTTCCAATCCTCTTCGTTGCCTTCCCTCAATATATTTGTGGACGAGAGTTATCATTTATAAGTCTGCAGGTTTGTGAATTGCAGTGCCCCTGAGCTCCATTTTTCAACTCGCTTTCTTGGGAGCTGGCCGCAAAAGCGCAGGATTGCTTCAGTCCCTATTCTGGTCCCGGGCGGCAGGCTGAGCCTGTGGTTAATTCTTCTTCCTGATGGGGAAGTAGAGTGACCTGTGCCTGTCCCAACACCTAGAGCTAGACTCTCATTGGTTCCCACTCTTCCCGTTCATCCTCAGGACAAATTGCAACCTGTACGGAACAGGAGGTTAAAGGTGCTGATTCTCCAAGGAGGGAGATTGCTACTAAAGCGGCTGGAATGGCGAACCCGAGCATAAGGAGATGAGAAATGAGGTGCGTTTTGGAAACCTTTCCCGATCACACGGTGTACCATCTTCTGGGTTTCTCATGCATGTTTTCGATGTAGGAAGATGCCCTTGAACCTGGAGATTTGGGACCCATGGGATGGGAACCACGCAGTATTACTTTAAAGGGTCTGCGTTTCCTCACCCAACCTCACCAAACCTCTCAGCCCCAAGAGTGTCCAGCCCTATGTCTCCATCAGCTGTGGGTCTAGATATGGTCAATCCAGGTGGCATCACAGCCCCTGAACGAATTTTGTAAGAATTTCTCTCTCTTTCACTGTCTTTGTTTCACGGGTTTTTAAAAGTAATTGATTTTTATAATGGGGTTTAGCTGCTTTTCACTGCTGTGTTTCTGCCGCTTTACACCCACTTGACTCACTTACAGAGAGATATCAAAACATAGGTTTTAAGATTCTTACTAGTCAGATATATTCTTGGGCGGTGAATAGGGGGTGTTGAGTCCAATTCACTGATCAAGGAGTAGGTCTTGTCTATTACATATTGGGTTTATGGAACGGTATCTGACCTAATTTGAAACCCTTGTTTTATGCATCACCCCACCTCACCTTTCCCGTTAAGCAGCCATAGTGTGTTTTCTAAACGTGGGACTCTGTTCTGTTTGTAATTCAGTTCAAGGGTAGCGGTTTTTACATTCCCTCTATAAGTGATATCTTATGATAAGTGTCTTTTTCTGTGTGACTTATTTCACTTAGAATCGTCGTACCTAAATCCACTCATCATGCTGCTACTAGCCTTATGACGTTGATTTCATGGCTGAGTGATATTCCATTGTACATAAGGACCACAACTTCTTTATCCATTTTTCTCTTTCCTGGGATATTTAAGGTGTAACGAAGTGGAGGTTCTTGTCAACAGAGCAGCCGTAAACTTTGGGGTGCCTGTGTCTTGCTGATTTTTAGTTTTCCCAATTTATACGCCCATGAGTGGAAGTGCCCTGTGCTCTCTAAGCTGAGTTTTTTAGATGTTTCAGGACACAACGTACACTTCTCCAGAGTGGCTGTTGGCAATTTACATCCCTCCCATCAGCGTAGCCAGGCTCCCGTTTCTCCATGGCCTGTCCTGCATTTCTGGTTTTGACACTTTATTCAGCATGGCCCTTTTGACCGATGGGAAGCGAGACTTCTTTGTAGCGCTGATTTGCCTTTCCAGGTTGCTTGGTTGGCCAAAAAGGGCGTATGCGTTTTTTCCTGAATATATTCAGGAAAAAACGCATACGCCCTTTTTGGCCAAGGGCATCATTGTCGAGGTTTTGCCGCTTTTCCTGTGCTTTAAAGGCGATTCGAATCTCCCTCCTGAAATCTGTTTCCTGCAATTCTGCCTTGCTTTCCAATCCTCTTCGTTGCCTTCCCTCAATATATTTGTGGACGAGAGTTATCATTTATAAGTCTGCAGGTTTGTGAATTGCAGTGCCCCTGAGCTCCATTTTTCAACTCGCTTTCTTGGGAGCTGGCCGCAAAAGCGCAGGATTGCTTCAGGCCCTATTCTGGTCCCGGGCGGCAGGCTGAGCCTGTGGTTAATTCTTCTTCCTGATGGGGAAGTAGAGTGACCTGTGCCTGTCCCAACACCTAGAGCTAGTCTCTCATTGGTTCCCACTCTTCCCGTTCATCCTCAGGACAAATTGCAACCTGTACGGAACAGGAGGTTAAAGGTGCTGATTCTCCAAGGAGGGAGATTGCTACTAAAGCGGCTGGAATGGCGAACCCGAGCATAAGGAGATGAGAAATGAGGTGCGTTTTGGAAACCTTTCCCGATCACACGGTGTACCATCTTCTGGGTTTCTCATGCATGTTTTCGATGTAGGAAGATGCCCTTGAACCTGGAGATTTGGGACCCATGGGATGGATATCACGCAGTATTACTTTAAAGGGTCTGCGTTTCCTCACCCAACCTCACCAAACCTCTCAGCCCCAAGAGTGTCCACCCTTATGTCTCCATCAGCTGTGGGTCTAGATATGGTCAATCCAGGTGGCATCACAGCCCCTGAACGAATTTTGTAAGAATTTCTCTCTCTTTCACTGTCTTTGTTTCACGGGTTTTTAAAAGTAATTGATTTTTATAATGGGGTTTAGCTGCTTTTCACTGCTGTGTTTCTGCCGCTTTACACCCACTTGACTCACTTACAGAGAGATATCAAAACATAGGTTTTAAGCTTCTTACTAGTCAGATATATTCTTGGGCGGTGAATAGGGGGTGTTGAGTCCAATTCACTGATCAAGGAGTAGGTCTTGTCTATTACATATTGGGTTTATGGAACGGTATCTGACCTAATTTGAAACCCTTGTTTTATGCATCACCCCACCTCACCTTTCCCGTTAAGCAGCCATAGTGTGTTTTCTAAACGTGGGACTCTGGTCTGTTTTGTAATTCAGTTCAAGGGTAGCGGTTTATACATTCCCTCTATAAGTGATATCTTATGATAAGTGTCTTTTTCTGTGTGACTTATTTCACTTAGAATCGTCGTACCTAAATCCACTCATCATGCTGCTACTAGCCTTATGACGTTGATTTCATGGCTGAGTGATATTCCATTGTACATAAGGACCACAACTTCTTTATCCATTTTTCTCTTTCCTGGGATATTTAAGGTGTAACGAAGTGGAGGTTCTTGTCAACAGAGCAGCCGTAAACTTTGGGGTGCCTGTGTCTTGCTGATTTTTAGTTTTCCCAATTTATACGCCCATGAGTGGAAGTGCCCTGTGCTCTCTAAGCTGAGTTTTTTAGATGTTTCAGGACACACCGTACACTTCTCCAGAGTGGCTGTTGGCAATTTACATCCCTCCCATCAGCGTAGCCAGGCTCCCGTTTCTCCATGGCCTGTCCTGCATTTCTGGTTTTGACACTTTATTCAGCATGGCCCTTTTGACCGATGGGAAGCGAGACTTCTTTGTAGCGCTGATTTGCCTTTCCAGGTTGCTTGGTTGGCCAAAAAGGGCGTATGCGTTTTTTCCTGAATATATTCAGGAAAAAACGCATACGCCCTTTTTGGCCAAGGGCATCATTGTCGAGGTTTTGCCGCTTTTCCTGTGCTTTAAAGGCGATTCGAATCTCCCTCCTGAAATCTGTTTCCTGCAATTCTGCCTTGCTTTCCAATCCTCTTCGTTGCCTTCCCTCAATATATTTGTGGACGAGAGTTATCATTTATAAGTCTGCAGGTTTGTGAATTGCAGTGCCCCTGAGCTCCATTTTTCAACTCGCTTTCTTGGGAGCTGGCCGCAAAAGCGCAGGATTGCTTCAGGCCCTATTCTGGTCCCGGGCGGCAGGCTGAGCCTGTGGTTAATTCTTCTTCCTGATGGGGAAGTAGAGTGACCTGTGCCTGTCCCAACACCTAGAGCTAGTCTCTCATTGGTTCCCACTCTTCCCGTTCATCCTCAGGACAAATTGCAACCTGTACGGAACAGGAGGTTAAAGGTGCTGATTCTCCAAGGAGGGAGATTGCTACTAAAGCGGCTGGAATGGCGAACCCGAGCATAAGGAGATGAGAAATGAGGTGCGTTTTGGAAACCTTTCCCGAACACACGGTGTACCATCTTCTGGGTTTCTCATGCATGTTTTCGATGTAGGAAGATGCCCTTGAACCTGGAGATTTGGGACCCATGGGATGGATATCACGCAGTATTACTTTAAAGGGTCTGCGTTTCCTCACCCAACCTCACCAAACCTCTCAGCCCCAAGAGTGTCCACCCTTATGTCTCCATCAGCTGTGGGTCTAGATATGGTCAATCCAGGTGGCATCACAGCCCCTGAACGAATTTTGTAAGAATTTCTCTCTCTTTCACTGTCTTTGTTTCACGGGTTTTTAAAAGTAATTGATTTTTATAATGGGGTTTAGCTGCTTTTCACTGCTGTGTTTCTGCCGCTTTACACCCACTTGACTCACTTACAGAGAGATATCAAAACATAGGTTTTAAGCTTCTTACTAGTCAGATATATTCTTGGGCGGTGAATAGGGGGTGTTGAGTCCAATTCACTGATCAAGGAGTAGGTCTTGTCTATTACATATTGGGTTTATGGAACGGTATCTGACCTAATTTGAAACCCTTGTTTTATGCATCACCCCACCTCACCTTTCCCGTTAAGCAGCCATAGTGTGTTTTCTAAACGTGGGACTCTGTTCTGTTTGTAATTCAGTTCAAGGGTAGCGGTTTTTACATTCCCTCTATAAGTGATATCTTATGATAAGTGTCTTTTTCTGTGTGACTTATTTCACTTAGAATCGTCGTACCTAAATCCACTCATCATGCTGCTACTAGCCTTATGACGTTGATTTCATGGCTGAGTGATATTCCATTGTACATAAGGACCACAACTTCTTTATCCATTTTTCTCTTTCCTGGGATATTTAAGGTGTAACGAAGTGGAGGTTCTTGTCAACAGAGCAGCCGTAAACTTTGGGGTGCCTGTGTCTTGCTGATTTTTAGTTTTCCCAATTTATACGCCCATGAGTGGAAGTGCCCTGTGCTCTCTAAGCTGAGTTTTTTAGATGTTTCAGGACACACCGTACACTTCTCCAGAGTGGCTGTTGGCAATTTACATCCCTCCCATCAGCGTAGCCAGGCTCCCGTTTCTCCATGGCCTGTCCTGCATTTCTGGTTTTGACACTTTATTCAGCATGGCCCTTTTGACCGATGGGAAGCGAGACTTCTTTGTAGCGCTGATTTGCCTTTCCAGGTTGCTTAGTTGGCCAAAAAGGGCGTACGCGTTTTTTCCTGAATATATTCAGGTAAAAACGCGTACGCCCTTTTTGGCCAAGGACATCATTGTCGAGGTTTTGCCGCTTTTCCTGTGCTTTAAAGGCGATTCGAATCTCCCTCCTGAAATCTGTTTCCTGCAATTCTGCCTTGCTTTCCAATCCTCTTCGTTGCCTTCCCTCAATATATTTGTGGACGAGAGTTATCATTTATAAGTCTGCAGGTTTGTGAATTGCAGTGCCCCTGAGCTCCATTTTTCAACTCGCTTTCTTGGGAGCTGGCCGCAAAAGCGCAGGATTGCTTCAGTCCCTATTCTGGTCCCGGGCGGCAGGCTGAGCCTGTGGTTAATTCTTCTTCCTGATGGGGAAGTAGAGTGACCTGTGCCTGTCCCAACACCTAGAGCTAGACTCTCATTGGTTCCCACTCTTCCCGTTCATCCTCAGGACAAATTGCAACCTGTACGGAACAGGAGGTTAAAGGTGCTGATTCTCCAAGGAGGGAGATTGCTACTAAAGCGGCTGGAATGGCGAACCCGAGCATAAGGAGATGAGAAATGAGGTGCGTTTTGGAAACCTTTCCCGATCACACGGTGTACCATCTTCTGGGTTTCTCATGCATGTTTTCGATGTAGGAAGATGCCCTTGAACCTGGAGATTTGGGACCCATGGGATGGGAACCACGCAGTATTACTTTAAAGGGTCTGCGTTTCCTCACCCAACCTCACCAAACCTCTCAGCCCCAAGAGTGTCCAGCCCTATGTCTCCATCAGCTGTGGGTCTAGATATGGTCAATCCAGGTGGCATCACAGCCCCTGAACGAATTTTGTAAGAATTTCTCTCTCTTTCACTGTCTTTGTTTCACGGGTTTTTAAAAGTAATTGATTTTTATAATGGGGTTTAGCTGCTTTTCACTGCTGTGTTTCTGCCGCTTTACACCCACTTGACTCACTTACAGAGAGATATCAAAACATAGGTTTTAAGATTCTTACTAGTCAGATATATTCTTGGGCGGTGAATAGGGGGTGTTGAGTCCAATTCACTGATCAAGGAGTAGGTCTTGTCTATTACATATTGGGTTTATGGAACGGTATCTGACCTAATTTGAAACCCTTGTTTTATGCATCACCCCACCTCACCTTTCCCGTTAAGCAGCCATAGTGTGTTTTCTAAACGTGGGACTCTGTTCTGTTTTGTAATTCAGTTCAAGGGTAGCGGTTTTTACATTCCCTCTATAAGTGATATCTTATGATAAGTGTCTTTTTCTGTGTGACTTATTTCACTTAGAATCGTCGTACCTAAATCCACTCATCATGCTGCTACTAGCCTTATGACGTTGATTTCATGGCTGAGTGATATTCCATTGTACATAAGGACCACAACTTCTTTATCCATTTTTCTCTTTCCTGGGATATTTAAGGTGTAACGAAGTGGAGGTTCTTGTCAACAGAGCAGCCCTAAACTTTGGGGTGCCTGTGTCTTGCTGATTTTTAGTTTTCCCAATTTATACGCCCATGAGTGGAAGTGCCCTGTGCTCTCTAAGCTGAGTTTTTTAGATGTTTCAGGACACACCGTGCACTTCTCCAGAGTGGCTGTTGGCAATTTACATCCCTCCCATCAGCGTAGCCAGGCTCCCGTTTCTCCATGGCCTGTCCTGCATTTCTGGTTTTGACACTTTATTCAGCATGGCCCTTTTGACCGATGGGAAGCGAGACTTCTTTGTAGCGCTGATTTGCCTTTCCAGGTTGCTTGGTTGGCCAAAAAGGGCGTATGCGTTTTTTCCTGAATATATTCAGGAAAAAACGCATACGCCCTTTTTGGCCAAGGGCATCATTGTCGAGGTTTTGCCGCTTTTCCTGTGCTTTAAAGGCGATTCGAATCTCCCTCCTGAAATCTGTTTCCTGCAATTCTGCCTTGCTTTCCAATCCTCTTCGTTGCCTTCCCTCAATATATTTGTGGACGAGAGTTATCATTTATAAGTCTGCAGGTTTGTGAATTGCAGTGCCCCTGAGCTCCATTTTTCAACTCGCTTTCTTGGGAGCTGGCCGCAAAAGCGCAGGATTGCTTCAGGCCCTATTCTGGTCCCGGGCGGCAGGCTGAGCCTGTGGTTAATTCTTCTTCCTGATGGGGAAGTAGAGTGACCTGTGCCTGTCCCAACACCTAGAGCTAGACTCTCATTGGTTCCCACTCTTCCCGTTCATCCTCAGGACAAATTGCAACCTGTACGGAACAGGAGGTTAAAGGTGCTGATTCTCCAAGGAGGGAGATTGCTACTAAAGCGGCTGGAATGGCGAACCCGAGCATAAGGAGATGAGAAATGAGGTGCGTTTTGGAAACCTTTCCCGATCACACGGTGTACCATCTTCTGGGTTTCTCATGCATGTTTTCGATGTAGGAAGATGCCCTTGAACCTGGAGATTTGGGACCCATGGGATGGGAACCACGCAGTATTACTTTAAAGGGTCTGCGTTTCCTCACCCAACCTCACCAAACCTCTCAGCCCCAAGAGTGTCCAGCCCTATGTCTCCATCAGCTGTGGGTCTAGATATGGTCAATCCAGGTGGCATCACAGCCCCTGAACGAATTTTGTAAGAATTTCTCTCTCTTTCACTGTCTTTGTTTCACGGGTTTTTAAAAGTAATTGATTTTTATAATGGGGTTTAGCTGCTTTTCACTGCTGTGTTTCTGCCGCTTTACACCCACTTGACTCACTTACAGAGAGATATCAAAACATAGGTTTTAAGATTCTTACTAGTCAGATATATTCTTGGGCGGTGAATAGGGGGTGTTGAGTCCAATTCACTGATCAAGGAGTAGGTCTTGTCTATTACATATTGGGTTTATGGAACGGTATCTGACCTAATTTGAAACCCTTGTTTTATGCATCACCCCACCTCACCTTTCCCGTTAAGCAGCCATAGTGTGTTTTCTAAACGTGGGACTCTGTTCTGTTTGTAATTCAGTTCAAGGGTAGCGGTTTTTACATTCCCTCTATAAGTGATATCTTATGATAAGTGTCTTTTTCTGTGTGACTTATTTCACTTAGAATCGTCGTACCTAAATCCACTCATCATGCTGCTACTAGCCTTATGACGTTGATTTCATGGCTGAGTGATATTCCATTGTACATAAGGACCACAACTTCTTTATCCATTTTTCTCTTTCCTGGGATATTTAAGGTGTAACGAAGTGGAGGTTCTTGTCAACAGAGCAGCCGTAAACTTTGGGGTGCCTGTGTCTTGCTGATTTTTAGTTTTCCCAATTTATACGCCCATGAGTGGAAGTGCCCTGTGCTCTCTAAGCTGAGTTTTTTAGATGTTTCAGGACACACCGTACACTTCTCCAGAGTGGCTGTTGGCAATTTACATCCCTCCCATCAGCGTAGCCAGGCTCCCGTTTCTCCATGGCCTGTCCTGCATTTCTGGTTTTGACACTTTATTCAGCATGGCCCTTTTGACCGATGGGAAGCGAGACTTCTTTGTAGCGCTGATTTGCCTTTCCAGGTTGCTTAGTTGGCCAAAAAGGGCGTACGCGTTTTTTCCTGAATATATTCAGGTAAAAACGCGTACGCCCTTTTTGGCCAAGGACATCATTGTCGAGGTTTTGCCGCTTTTCCTGTGCTTTAAAGGCGATTCGAATCTCCCTCCTGAAATCTGTTTCCTGCAATTCTGCCTTGCTTTCCAATCCTCTTCGTTGCCTTCCCTCAATATATTTGTGGACGAGAGTTATCATTTATAAGTCTGCAGGTTTGTGAATTGCAGTGCCCCTGAGCTCCATTTTTCAACTCGCTTTCTTGGGAGCTGGCCGCAAAAGCGCAGGATTGCTTCAGTCCCTATTCTGGTCCCGGGCGGCAGGCTGAGCCTGTGGTTAATTCTTCTTCCTGATGGGGAAGTAGAGTGACCTGTGCCTGTCCCAACACCTAGAGCTAGACTCTCATTGGTTCCCACTCTTCCCGTTCATCCTCAGGACAAATTGCAACCTGTACGGAACAGGAGGTTAAAGGTGCTGATTCTCCAAGGAGGGAGATTGCTACTAAAGCGGCTGGAATGGCGAACCCGAGCATAAGGAGATGAGAAATGAGGTGCGTTTTGGAAACCTTTCCCGATCACACGGTGTACCATCTTCTGGGTTTCTCATGCATGTTTTCGATGTAGGAAGATGCCCTTGAACCTGGAGATTTGGGACCCATGGGATGGGAACCACGCAGTATTACTTTAAAGGGTCTGCGTTTCCTCACCCAACCTCACCAAACCTCTCAGCCCCAAGAGTGTCCAGCCCTATGTCTCCATCAGCTGTGGGTCTAGATATGGTCAATCCAGGTGGCATCACAGCCCCTGAACGAATTTTGTAAGAATTTCTCTCTCTTTCACTGTCTTTGTTTCACGGGTTTTTAAAAGTAATTGATTTTTATAATGGGGTTTAGCTGCTTTTCACTGCTGTGTTTCTGCCGCTTTACACCCACTTGACTCACTTACAGAGAGATATCAAAACATAGGTTTTAAGATTCTTACTAGTCAGATATATTCTTGGGCGGTGAATAGGGGGTGTTGAGTCCAATTCACTGATCAAGGAGTAGGTCTTGTCTATTACATATTGGGTTTATGGAACGGTATCTGACCTAATTTGAAACCCTTGTTTTATGCATCACCCCACCTCACCTTTCCCGTTAAGCAGCCATAGTGTGTTTTCTAAACGTGGGACTCTGTTCTGTTTTGTAATTCAGTTCAAGGGTAGCGGTTTTTACATTCCCTCTATAAGTGATATCTTATGATAAGTGTCTTTTTCTGTGTGACTTATTTCACTTAGAATCGTCGTACCTAAATCCACTCATCATGCTGCTACTAGCCTTATGACGTTGATTTCATGGCTGAGTGATATTCCATTGTACATAAGGACCACAACTTCTTTATCCATTTTTCTCTTTCCTGGGATATTTAAGGTGTAACGAAGTGGAGGTTCTTGTCAACAGAGCAGCCCTAAACTTTGGGGTGCCTGTGTCTTGCTGATTTTTAGTTTTCCCAATTTATACGCCCATGAGTGGAAGTGCCCTGTGCTCTCTAAGCTGAGTTTTTTAGATGTTTCAGGACACACCGTGCACTTCTCCAGAGTGGCTGTTGGCAATTTACATCCCTCCCATCAGCGTAGCCAGGCTCCCGTTTCTCCATGGCCTGTCCTGCATTTCTGGTTTTGACACTTTATTCAGCATGGCCCTTTTGACCGATGGGAAGCGAGACTTCTTTGTAGCGCTGATTTGCCTTTCCAGGTTGCTTGGTTGGCCAAAAAGGGCGTATGCGTTTTTTCCTGAATATATTCAGGAAAAAACGCATACGCCCTTTTTGGCCAAGGGCATCATTGTCGAGGTTTTGCCGCTTTTCCTGTGCTTTAAAGGCGATTCGAATCTCCCTCCTGAAATCTGTTTCCTGCAATTCTGCCTTGCTTTCCAATCCTCTTCGTTGCCTTCCCTCAATATATTTGTGGACGAGAGTTATCATTTATAAGTCTGCAGGTTTGTGAATTGCAGTGCCCCTGAGCTCCATTTTTCAACTCGCTTTCTTGGGAGCTGGCCGCAAAAGCGCAGGATTGCTTCAGGCCCTATTCTGGTCCCGGGCGGCAGGCTGAGCCTGTGGTTAATTCTTCTTCCTGATGGGGAAGTAGAGTGACCTGTGCCTGTCCCAACACCTAGAGCTAGACTCTCATTGGTTCCCACTCTTCCCGTTCATCCTCAGGACAAATTGCAACCTGTACGGAACAGGAGGTTAAAGGTGCTGATTCTCCAAGGAGGGAGATTGCTACTAAAGCGGCTGGAATGGCGAACCCGAGCATAAGGAGATGAGAAATGAGGTGCGTTTTGGAAACCTTTCCCGATCACACGGTGTACCATCTTCTGGGTTTCTCATGCATGTTTTCGATGTAGGAAGATGCCCTTGAACCTGGAGATTTGGGACCCATGGGATGGGAACCACGCAGTATTACTTTAAAGGGTCTGCGTTTCCTCACCCAACCTCACCAAACCTCTCAGCCCCAAGAGTGTCCAGCCCTATGTCTCCATCAGCTGTGGGTCTAGATATGGTCAATCCAGGTGGCATCACAGCCCCTGAACGAATTTTGTAAGAATTTCTCTCTCTTTCACTGTCTTTGTTTCACGGGTTTTTAAAAGTAATTGATTTTTATAATGGGGTTTAGCTGCTTTTCACTGCTGTGTTTCTGCCGCTTTACACCCACTTGACTCACTTACAGAGAGATATCAAAACATAGGTTTTAAGATTCTTACTAGTCAGATATATTCTTGGGCGGTGAATAGGGGGTGTTGAGTCCAATTCACTGATCAAGGAGTAGGTCTTGTCTATTACATATTGGGTTTATGGAACGGTATCTGACCTAATTTGAAACCCTTGTTTTATGCATCACCCCACCTCACCTTTCCCGTTAAGCAGCCATAGTGTGTTTTCTAAACGTGGGACTCTGTTCTGTTTTGTAATTCAGTTCAAGGGTAGCGGTTTTTACATTCCCTCTATAAGTGATATCTTATGATAAGTGTCTTTTTCTGTGTGACTTATTTCACTTAGAATCGTCGTACCTAAATCCACTCATCATGCTGCTACTAGCCTTATGACGTTGATTTCATGGCTGAGTGATATTCCATTGTACATAAGGACCACAACTTCTTTATCCATTTTTCTCTTTCCTGGGATATTTAAGGTGTAACGAAGTGGAGGTTCTTGTCAACAGAGCAGCCGTAAACTTTGGGGTGCCTGTGTCTTGCTGATTTTTAGTTTTCCCAATTTATACGCCCATGAGTGGAAGTGCCCTGTGCTCTCTAAGCTGAGTTTTTTAGATGTTTCAGGACACACCGTACACTTCTCCAGAGTGGCTGTTGGCAATTTACATCCCTCCCATCAGCGTAGCCAGGCTCCCGTTTCTCCATGGCCTGTCCTGCATTTCTGGTTTTGACACTTTATTCAGCATGGCCCTTTTGACCGATGGGAAGCGAGACTTCTTTGTAGCGCTGATTTGCCTTTCCAGGTTGCTTGGTTGGCCAAAAAGGGCGTATGCGTTTTTTCCTGAATATATTCAGGAAAAAACGCATACGCCCTTTTTGGCCAAGGGCATCATTGTCGAGGTTTTGCCGCTTTTCCTGTGCTTTAAAGGCGATTCGAATCTCCCTCCTGAAATCTGTTTCCTGCAATTCTGCCTTGCTTTCCAATCCTCTTCGTTGCCTTCCCTCAATATATTTGTGGACGAGAGTTATCATTTATAAGTCTGCAGGTTTGTGAATTGCAGTGCCCCTGAGCTCCATTTTTCAACTCGCTTTCTTGGGAGCTGGCCGCAAAAGCGCAGGATTGCTTCAGGCCCTATTCTGGTCCCGGGCGGCAGGCTGAGCCTGTGGTTAATTCTTCTTCCTGATGGGGAAGTAGAGTGACCTGTGCCTGTCCCAACTCCTAGAGCTAGTCTCTCATTGGTTTCCACTCTTCCCGTTCATCCTCAGGACAAATTGCAACCTGTACGGAACAGGAGGTTAAAGGTGCTGATTCTCCAAGGAGGGAGATTGCTACTAAAGCGGCTGGAATGGCGAACCCGAGCATAAGGAGATGAGAAATGAGGTGCGTTTTGGAAACCTTTCCCGATCACACGGTGTACCATCTTCTGGGTTTCTCATGCATGTTTTCGATGTAGGAAGATGCCCTTGAACCTGGAGATTTGGGACCCATGGGATGGGAACCACGCAGTATTACTTTAAAGGGTCTGCGTTTCCTCACCCAACCTCACCAAACCTCTCAGCCCCGAGAGTGTCCACCCCTATGTCTCCATCAGCTGTGGGTCTAGATATGGTCAATCCAGGTGGCATCACAGCCCCTGAACGAATTTTGTAAGAATTTCTCTCTCTTTCACTGTCTTTGTTTCACGGGTTTTTAAAAGTAATTGATTTTTATAATGGGGTTTAGCTGCTTTTCACTGCTGTGTTTCTGCCGCTTTACACCCACTTGACTCACTTACAGAGAGATATCAAAACATAGGTTTTAAGCTTCTTACTAGTCAGATATATTCTTGGGCGGTGAATAGGGGGTGTTGAGTCCAATTCACTGATCAAGGAGTAGGTCTTGGCTATTACATATTGGGTTTATGGAACGGTATCTGACCTAATTTGAAACCCTTGTTTTATGCATCACCCCACCTCACCTTTCCCGTTAAGCAGCCATAGTGTGTTTTCTAAACGTGGGACTCTCTTCTGTTTTGTAATTCAGTTCAAGGGTAGCGGTTTTTACATTCCCTCTATAAGTGATATCTTATGATAAGTGTCTTTTTCTGTGTGACTTATTTCACTTAGAATCGTCGTACCTAAATCCACTCATCATGCTGCTACTAGCCTTATGACGTTGATTTCATGGCTGAGTGATATTCCATTGTACATAAGGACCACAACTTCTTTATCCATTTTTCTCTTTCCTGGGATATTTAAGGTGTAACGAAGTGGAGGTTCTTGTCAACAGAGCAGCCCTAAACTTTGGGGTGCCTGTGTCTTGCTGATTTTTAGTTTTCCCAATTTATACGCCCATGAGTGGAAGTGCCCTGTGCTCTCTAAGCTGAGTTTTTTAGATGTTTCAGGACACACCGTACACTTCTCCAGAGTGGCTGTTGGCAATTTACATCCCTCCCATCAGCGTAGCCAGGCTCCCGTTTCTCCATGGCCTGTCCTGCATTTCTGGTTTTGACACTTTATTCAGCATGGCCCTTTTGACCGATGGGAAGCGAGACTTCTTTGTAGCGCTGATTTGCCTTTCCAGGTTGCTTGGTTGGCCAAAAAGGGCGTATGCGTTTTTTCCTGAATATATTCAGGAAAAAACGCATACGCCCTTTTTGGCCAAGGGCATCATTGTCGAGGTTTTGCCGCTTTTCCTGTGCTTTAAAGGCGATTCGAATCTCCCTCCTGAAATCTGTTTCCTGCAATTCTGCCTTGCTTTCCAATCCTCTTCGTTGCCTTCCCTCAATATATTTGTGGACGAGAGTTATCATTTATAAGTCCGCAGGTTTGTGAATTGCAGTGCCCCTGAGCTCCATTTTTCAACTCGCTTTCTTGGGAGCTGGCCGCAAAAGCGCAGGATTGCTTCAGGCCCTATTCTGGTCCCGGGCGGCAGGCTGAGCCTGTGGTTAATTCTTCTTCCTGATGGGGAAGTAGAGTGACCTGTGCCTGTCCCAACACCTAGAGCTAGTCTCTCATTGGTTCCCACTCTTCCCGTTAATCCTCAGGACAAATTGCAACCTGTACGGAACAAGAGGTTAAAGGTGCTGATTCTCCAAGGAGGGAGATGGCTACTAAAGCGGCTGGAATGGCGAACCCGAGCATAAGGAGATGAGAAATGAGGTGCGTTTTGGAAACCTTTCCCGATCACACGGTGTACCATCTTCTGGGTTTCTCATGCATGTTTTCGATGTAGGAAGATGCCCTTGAACCTGGAGATTTGGGACCCATGGGATGGGAACCACGCAGTATTACTTTAAAGGGTCTGCGTTTCCTCACCCAACCTCACCAAACCTCTCAGCCCCAAGAGTGTCCACCCTTATGTCTCCATCAGCTGTGGGTCTAGATATGGTCAATCCAGGTGGCATCACAGCCCCTGAACGAATTTTGTAAGAATTTCTCTCTCTTTCACTGTCTTTGTTTCACGGGTTTTTAAAAGTAATTGATTTTTATAATGGGGTTTAGCTGCTTTTCACTGCTGTGTTTCTGCCGCTTTACACCCACTTGACTCACTTACAGAGAGATATCAAAACATAGGTTTTAAGCTTCTTACTAGTCAGATATATTTTTGGGAGGTGAATAGGGGGTGTTGAGTCCAATTCACTGATCAAGGAGTAGGTCTTGGCTATTACATATTGGGTTTATGGAACGGTATCTGACCTAATTTGAAACCCTTGTTTTATGCATCACCCCACCTCACCTTTCCCGTTAAGCAGCCATAGTGTGTTTTCTAAACGTGGGACTCTGTTCTGTTTTGTAGTTCAGTTCAAGGGTAGCGGTTTTTACATTCCCTCTATAAGTGATATCTTATGATAAGTGTCTTTTTCTGTGTGACTTATTTCACTTAGAATCGTCGTACCTAAATCCACTCATCATGCTGCTACTAGCCTTATGACGTTGATTTCATGGCTGAGTGATATTCCATTGTACATAAGGACCACAACTTCTTTATCCATTTTTCTCTTTCCTGGGATATTTAAGGTGTAACGAAGTGGAGGTTCTTGTCAACAGAGCAGCCCTAAACTTTGGGGTGCCTGTGTCTTGCTGATTTTTAGTTTTCCCAATTTATACGCCCATGAGTGGAAGTGCCCTGTGCTCTCTAAGCTGAATTTTTTAGATGTTTCAGGACACACCGTACACTTCTCCAGAGTGGCTGTTGGCAATTTACATCCCTCCCATCAGCGTAGCCAGGCTCCCGTTTCTCCATGGCCTGTCCTGCATTTCTGGTTTTGACACTTTATTCAGCATGGCCCTTTTGACCGATGGGAAGCGAGACTTCTTTGTAGCGCTGATTTGCCTTACCAGGTTGCTTGGTTGGCCAAAAAGGGCGTATGCGTTTCTTCCTGAATATATTCAGGAAAAAACGCATACGCCCTTTTTGGCCAAGGGCATCATTGTCGAGGTTTTGCCGCTTTTCCTGTGCTTTAAAGGCGATTCGAATCTCCCTCCTGAAATCTGTTTCCTGCAATTCTGCCTTGCTTTCCAATCCTCTTCGTTGCCTTCCCTCAATATATTTGTGGACGAGAGTTATCATTTATAGTCTGCAGGTTTGTGAATTGCAGTGCCCCTGAGCTCCATTTTTCAACTCGCTTTCTTGGGAGCTGGCCGCAAAAGCGCAGGATTGCTTCAGGCCCTATTCTGGTCCCGGGCGGCAGGCTGAGCCTGTGGTTAATTCTTCTTCCTGATGGGGAAGTAGAGTGACCTGTGCCTGTCCCAACACCTAGAGCTAGTCTCTCATTGGTTCCCACTCTTCCCGTTCATCCTCAGGACAAATTGCAACCTGTACGGAACAGGAGGTTAAAGGTGCTGATTCTCCAAGGAGGGAGATTGCTACTAAAGCGGCTGGAATCGCGAACCCGAGCATAAGGAGATGAGAAATGAGGTGCGTTTTGGAAACCTTTCCCGATCACACGGTGTACCATCTTCTGGGTTTCTCATGCATGTTTTCGATGTAGGAAGATGCCCTTGAACCTGGAGATTTGGGACCCATGGGATGGGAACCACGCAGTATTACTTTAAAGGGTCTGCGTTTCCTCACCCAACCTCACCAAACCTCTCAGCCCCAAGAGTGTCCACCTCTATGTCTCCATCAGCTGTGGGTCTAGATATGGTCAATCCAGGTGGCATCACAGCCCCTGAACGAATTTTGTAAGAATTTCTCTCTCTTTCACTGTCTTTGTTTCACGGGTTTTTAAAAGTAATTGATTTTTATAATGGGGTTTAGCTGCTTTTCACTGCTGTGTTTCTGCCGCTTTACACCCACTTGACTCACTTACAGAGAGATATCAAAACATAGGTTTTAAGATTCTTACTAGTCAGATATATATTTGGGCGGTGAATAGGGGGTGTTGAGTCCAATTCACTGATCAAGGAGTAGGTCTTGTCTATTACATATTGGGTTTATGGAACGGTATCTGACCTAATTTGAAACCCTTGTTTTATGCATCACCCCACCTCACCTTTCCCCTTAAGCAGCCATAGTGTGTTTTCTAAACGTGGGACTCTGTTCTGTTTGTAATTCAGTTCAAGGGTAGCGGTTTTTACATTCCCTCTATAAGTGATATCTTATGATAAGTGTCTTTTTCTGTGTGACTTATTTCACTTAGAATCGTCGTACCTAAATCCACTCATCATGCTGCTACTAGCCTTATGACGTTGATTTCATGGCTGAGTGATATTCCATTGTACATAAGGACCACAACTTCTTTATCCATTTTTCTCTTTCCTGGGATATTTAAGGTGTAACGAAGTGGAGGTTCTTGTCAACAGAGCAGCCCTAAACTTTGGGGTGCCTGTGTCTTGCTGATTTTTAGTTTTCCCAGTTTATACGCCCATGAGTGGAAGTGCCCTGTGCTCTCTAAGCTGAGTTTTTTAGATGTTTCAGGACACAACGTACACTTCTCCAGAGTGGCTGTTGGCAATTTACATCCCTCCCATCAGCGTAGCCAGGCTCCCGTTTCTCCATGGCCTGTCCTACATTTCTGGTTTTGACACTTTATTCAGCATGGCCCTTTTGACCGATGGGAAGCGAGACTTCCTTGTAGCGCTGATTTGCCTTTCCAGGTTGCTTGGTTGGCCAAAAAGGGCGTATGCGTTTTTTCCTGAATATATTCAGGAAAAAACGCATACGCCCTTTTTGGCCAAGGGCATCATTGTCGAGGTTTTGCCGCTTTTCCTGTGCTTTAAAGGCGATTCGAATCTCCCTCCTGAAATCTGTTTCCTGCAATTTTGCCTTGCTTTCCAATCCTCTTCGTTGCCTTCCCTCAATATATTTGTGGACGAGAGTTATCATTTATAAGTCTGCAGGTTTGTGAATTGCAGTGCCCCTGAGCTCCATTTTTCAACTCGCTTTCTTGGGAGCTGGCCGCAAAAGCGCAGGATTGCTTCAGACCCTATTCTGGTCCCGGGCGGCAGGCTGAGCCTGTGGTTAATTCTTCTTCCTGATGGGGAAGTAGAGTGACCTGTGCCTGTCCCAACACCTAGAGCTAGACTCTCATTGGTTCCCACTCTTCCCGTTCATCCTCAGGACAAATTGCAACCTGTACGGAACAGGAGGTTAAAGGTGCTGATTCTCCAAGGAGGGAGATTGCTACTAAAGCGGCTGGAATGGCGAACCCGAGCATAAGGAGATGAGAAATGAGGTGCGTTTTGGAAACCTTTCCCGATCACACGGTGTACCATCTTCTGGGTTTCTCATGCATGTTTTCGATGTAGGAAGATGCCCTTGAACCTGGAGATTTGGGACCCATGGGATGGGAACCACGCAGTATTACTTTAAAGGGTCTGCGTTTCCTCACCCAACCTCACCAAACCTCTCAGCCCCAAGAGTGTCCACCCGTATGTCTCCATCAGCTGTGGGTCTAGATATGGTCAATCCAGGTGGCATCACAGCCCCTGAACGAATTTTGTAAGAATTTCTCTCTCTTTCACTGTCTTTGTTTCACGGGTTTTTAAAAGTAATTGATTTTTATCATGGGGTTTAGCTGCTTTTCACTGCTGTGTTTCTGCCGCTTTACACCCACTTGACTCACTTACAGAGAGATATCAAAACATAGGTTTTAAGATTGTTACTAGTCAGATATATTCTTGGGCGTTGAATAGGGGGTGTTGAGTCCCATTCACTGATCAAGGAGTAGGTCTTGTCTATTACATATTGGGTTTATGGAACGGTATCTGACCTAATTTGAAACCCTTGTTTTATGCATCACCCCACCTCACCTTTCCCGTTAAGCAGCCATAGTGTGTTTTCTAAACGTGGGACTCTGTTCTGTTTTGTAATTCAGTTCAAGGGTAGCGGTTTTTACATTCCCTCTATAAGTGATATCTTATGATAAGTGTCTTTTTCTGTGTGACTTATTTCACTTAGAATCGTCGTACCTAAATCCACTCATCATGCTGCTACTAGCCTTATGACGTTGATTTCATGGCTGAGTGATATTCCATTGTACATAAGGACCACAACTTCTTTATCCATTTTTCTCTTTCCTGGGATTTTTAAGGTGTAACGAAGTGGAGGTTCTTGTCAACAGAGCAGCCGTAAACTTTGGGGTGCCTGTGTCTTGCTGATTTTTAGTTTTCCCAGTTTATACGCCCATGAGTGGAAGTGCCCTGTGCTCTCTAAGCTGAGTTTTTTAGATGTTTCAGGACACACCGTACACTTCTCCAGAGTGGCTGTTGGCAATTTACATCCCTCCCATCAGCGTAGCCAGGCTCCCGTTTCTCCATGGCCTGTCCTGCATTTCTGGTTTTGACACTTTATTCAGCATGGCCCTTTTGACCGATGGGAAGCGAGACTTCTTTGTAGCGCTGATTTGCCTTTCCAGGTTGCTTGGTTGGCCAAAAAGGGCGTATGCGTTTTTTCCTGAATATATTCAGGAAAAAACGCATACGCCCTTTTTGGCCAAGGGCATCATTGTCGAGGTTTTGCCGCTTTTCCTGTGCTTTAAAGGCGATTCGAATCTCCCTCCTGAAATCTGTTTCCTGCAATTCTGCCTTGCTTTCCAATCCTCTTCGTTGCCTTCCCTCAATATATTTGTGGACGAGAGTTATCATTTATAAGTCTGCAGGTTTGTGAATTGCAGTGCCCCTGAGCTCCATTTTTCAACTCGCTTTCTTGGGAGCTGGCCGCAAAAGCGCAGGATTGCTTCAGGCCCTATTCTGGTCCCAGGCGGCAGGCTGAGCCTGTGGTTAATTCTTCTTCCTAATGGGGAAGTAGAGTGACCTGTGCCTGTCCCAACACCTAGAGCTAGTCTCTCATTGGTTCCCACTCTTCCCGTTCATCCTCAGGACAAATTGCAACCTGTACGGAACAGGAGGTTAAAGGTGCTGATTCTCCAAGGAGGGAGATTGCTACTAAAGCGGCTGGAATGGCGAACCCGAGCATAAGGAGATGAGAAATGAGGTGCGTTTTGGAAACCTTTCCCGATCACACGGTGTACCATCTTCTGGGTTTCTCATGCATGTTTTCGATGTAGGAAGATGCCCTTGAACCTGGAGATTTGGGACCCATGGGATGGATATCACGCAGTATTACTTTAAAGGGTCTGCGTTTCCTCACCCAACCTCACCAAACCTCTCAGCCCCAAGAGTGTCCACCCTTATGTCTCCATCAGCTGTGGGTCTAGATATGGTCAATCCAGGTGGCATCACAGCCCCTGAACGAATTTTGTAAGAATTTCTCTCTCTTTCACTGTCTTTGTTTCACGGGTTTTTAAAAGTAATTGATTTTTATAATGGGGTTTAGCTGCTTTTCACTGCTGTGTTTCTGCCGCTTTACACCCACTTGACTCACTTACAGAGAGATATCAAAACATAGGTTTTAAGCTTCTTACTAGTCAGATATATTCTTGGGCGGTGAATAGGGGGTGTTGAGTCCAATTCACTGATCAAGGAGTAGGTCTTGTCTATTACATATTGGGTTTATGGAACGGTATCTGACCTAATTTGAAACCCTTGTTTTATGCATCACCCCACCTCACCTTTCCCGTTAAGCAGCCATAGTGTGTTTTCTAAACGTGGGACTCTGGTCTGTTTTGTAATTCAGTTCAAGGGTAGCGGTTTATACATTCCCTCTATAAGTGATATCTTATGATAAGTGTCTTTTTCTGTGTGACTTATTTCACTTAGAATCGTCGTACTTAAATCCACTCATCATGCTGCTACTAGCCTTATGACGTTGATTTCATGGCTGAGTGATATTCCATTGTACATAAGGACCACAACTTCTTTATCCATTTTTCTCTTTCCTGGGATATTTAAGGTGTAACGAAGTGGAGGTTCTTGTCAACAGAGCAGCCCTAAACTTTGGGGTGCCTGTGTCTTGCTGATTTTTAGTTTTCCCAATTTATACGCCCATGACTGGAAGTGCCCTGTGCTCTCTAAGCTGAGTTTTTTAGATGTTTCAGGACACACCGTACACTTCTCCAGAGTGGCTGTTGGCAATTTACATCCCTCCCATCAGCGTAGCCAGGCTCCCGTTTCTCCATGGCCTGTCCTGCATTTCTGGTTTTGACACTTTATTCAGCATGGCCCTTTTGACCGATGGGAAGCGAGACTTCTTTGTAGCGCTGATTTGCCTTTCCAGGTTGCTTGGTTGGCCAAAAAGGGCGTATGCGTTTTTTCCTGAATATATTCAGGAAAAAACGCATACGCCCTTTTTGGCCAAGGGCATCATTGTCGAGGTTTTGCCGCTTTTCCTGTGCTTTAAAGGCGATTCGAATCTCCCTCCTGAAATCTGTTTCCTGCAATTCTGCCTTGCTTTCCAATCCTCTTCGTTGCCTTCCCTCAATATATTTGTGGACGAGAGTTATCATTTATAAGTCTGCAGGTTTGTGAATTGCAGTGCCCCTGAGCTCCATTTTTCAACTCGCTTTCTTGGGAGCTGGCCGCAAAAGCGCAGGATTGCTTCAGGCCCTATTCTGGTCCCAGGCGGCAGGCTGAGCCTGTGGTTAATTCTTCTTCCTAATGGGGAAGTAGAGTGACCTGTGCCTGTCCCAACACCTAGAGCTAGTCTCTCATTGGTTCCCACTCTTCCCGTTCATCCTCAGGACAAATTGCAACCTGTACGGAACAGGAGGTTAAAGGTGCTGATTCTCCAAGGAGGGAGATTGCTACTAAAGCGGCTGGAATGGCGAACCCGAGCATAAGGAGATGAGAAATGAGGTGCGTTTTGGAAACCTTTCCCGATCACACGGTGTACCATCTTCTGGGTTTCTCATGCATGTTTTCGATGTAGGAAGATGCCCTTGAACCTGGAGATTTGGGACCCATGGGATGGATATCACGCAGTATTACTTTAAAGGGTCTGCGTTTCCTCACCCAACCTCACCAAACCTCTCAGCCCCAAGAGTGTCCACCCTTATGTCTCCATCAGCTGTGGGTCTAGATATGGTCAATCCAGGTGGCATCACAGCCCCTGAACGAATTTTGTAAGAATTTCTCTCTCTTTCACTGTCTTTGTTTCACGGGTTTTTAAAAGTAATTGATTTTTATAATGGGGTTTAGCTGCTTTTCACTGCTGTGTTTCTGCCGCTTTACACCCACTTGACTCACTTACAGAGAGATATCAAAACATAGGTTTTAAGCTTCTTACTAGTCAGATATATTCTTGGGCGGTGAATAGGGGGTGTTGAGTCCAATTCACTGATCAAGGAGTAGGTCTTGTCTATTACATATTGGGTTTATGGAACGGTATCTGACCTAATTTGAAACCCTTGTTTTATGCATCACCCCACCTCACCTTTCCCCTTAAGCAGCCATAGTGTGTTTTCTAAACGTGGGACTCTGTTCTGTTTGTAATTCAGTTCAAGGGTAGCGGTTTTTACATTCCCTCTATAAGTGATATCTTATGATAATTGTCTTTTTCTGTGTGACTTATTTCACTTAGAATCGTCGTACCTAAATCCACTCATCATGCTGCTACTAGCCTTATGACGTTGATTTCATGGCTGAGTGATATTCCATTGTACATAAGGACCACAACTTCTTTATCCATTTTTCTCTTTCCTGGGATATTTAAGGTGTAACGAAGTGGAGGTTCTTGTCAACAGAGCAGCCCTAAACTTTGGGGTGCCTGTGTCTTGCTGATTTTTAGTTTTCCCAATTTATACGCCCATGAGTGGAAGTGCCCTGTGCTCTCTAAGCTGAGTTTTTTAGATGTTTCAGGACACAACGTACACTTCTCCAGAGTGGCTGTTGGCAATTTACATCCCTCCCATCAGCGTAGCCAGGCTCCCGTTTCTCCATGGCCTGTCCTGCATTTCTGGTTTTGACACTTTATTCAGCATGGCCCTTTTGACCGATGGGAAGCGAGACTTCTTTGTAGCGCTGATTTGCCTTTCCAGGTTGCTTGGTTGGCCAAAAAGGGCGTATGCGTTTTTTCCTGAATATATTCAGGAAAAAACGCATACGCCCTTTTTGGCCAAGGGCATCATTGTCGAGGTTTTGCCGCTTTTCCTGTGCTTTAAAGGCGATTCGAATCTCCCTCCTGAAATCTGTTTCCTGCAATTCTGCCTTGCTTTCCAATCCTCTTCGTTGCCTTCCCTCAATATATTTGTGGACGAGAGTTATCATTTATAAGTCTGCAGGTTTGTGAATTGCAGTGCCCCTGAGCTCCATTTTTCAACTCGCTTTCTTGGGAGCTGGCCGCAAAAGCGCAGGATTGCTTCAGGCCCTATTCTGGTCCCAGGCGGCAGGCTGAGCCTGTGGTTAATTCTTCTTCCTAATGGGGAAGTAGAGTGACCTGTGCCTGTCCCAACACCTAGAGCTAGTCTCTCATTGGTTCCCACTCTTCCCGTTCATCCTCAGGACAAATTGCAACCTGTACGGAACAGGAGGTTAAAGGTGCTGATTCTCCAAGGAGGGAGATTGCTACTAAAGCGGCTGGAATGGCGAACCCGAGCATAAGGAGATGAGAAATGAGGTGCGTTTTGGAAACCTTTCCCGATCACACGGTGTACCATCTTCTGGGTTTCTCATGCATGTTTTCGATGTAGGAAGATGCCCTTGAACCTGGAGATTTGGGACCCATGGGATGGATATCACGCAGTATTACTTTAAAGTGTCTGCGTTTCCTCACCCAACCTCACCAAACCTCTCAGCCCCAAGAGTGTCCACCCTTATGTCTCCATCAGCTGTGGGTCTAGATATGGTCAATCCAGGTGGCATCACAGCCCCTGAACGAATTTTGTAAGAATTTCTCTCTCTTTCACTGTCTTTGTTTCACGGGTTTTTAAAAGGAATTGATTTTTATAATGGGGTTTAGCTGCTTTTCACTGCTGTGTATCTGCCGCTTTACACCCACTTGACTCACTTACAGAGAGATATCAAAACATAGGTTTTAAGCTTCTTACTAGTCAGATATATTCTTGGGCGGTGAATAGGGGGTGTTGAGTCCAATTCACTGATCAAGGAGTAGGTCTTGTCTATTACATATTGGGTTTATGGAACGGTATCTGACCTAATTTGAAACCCTTGTTTTATGCATCACCCCACCTCACCTTTCCCGTTAAGCAGCCATAGTGTGTTTTCTAAACGTGGGACTCTGTTCTGTTTTGTAATTCAGTTCAAGGGTAGCGGTTTTTACATTCCCTCTATAAGTGATATCTTATGATAAGTGTCTTTTTCTGTGTGACTTATTTCACTTAGAATCGTCGTACCTAAATCCACTCATCATGCTGCTACTAGCCTTATGACGTTGATTTCATGGCTGAGTGATATTCCATTGTACATAAGGACCACAACTTCTTTATCCATTTTTCTCTTTCCTGGGATATTTAAGGTGTAACGAAGTGGAGGTTCTTGTCAACAGAGCAGCCCTAAACTTTGGGGTGCCTGTGTCTTGCTGATTTTTAGTTTTCCCAATTTATACGCCCATGAGTGGAAGTGCCCTGTGCTCTCTAAGCTGAGTTTTTTAGATGTTTCAGGACACACCGTACACTTCTCCAGAGTGGCTGTTGGCAATTTACATCCCTCCCATCAGCGTAGCCAGGCTCCCGTTTCTCCATGGCCTGTCCTGCATTTCTGGTTTTGACACTTTATTCAGCATGGCCCTTTTGACCGATGGGAAGCGAGACTTCTTTGTAGCGCTGATTTGCCTTTCCAGGTTGCTTGGTTGGCCAAAAAGGGCGTATGCGTTTTTTCCTGAATATATTCAGGAAAAAACGCATACGCCCTTTTTGGCCAAGGGCATCATTGTCGAGGTTTTGCCGCTTTTCCTGTGCTTTAAAGGCGATTCGAATCTCCCTCCTGAAATCTGTTTCCTGCAATTCTGCCTTGCTTTCCAATCCTCTTCGTTGCCTTCCCTCAATATATTTGTGGACGAGAGTTATCATTTATAAGTCTGCAGGTTTGTGAATTGCAGTGCCCCTGAGCTCCATTTTTCAACTCGCTTTCTTGGGAGCTGGCCGCAAAAGCGCAGGATTGCTTCAGGCCCTATTCTGGTCCCGGGCGGCAGGCTGAGCCTGTGGTTAATTCTTCTTCCTGATGGGGAAGTAGAGTGACCTGTGCCTGTCCCAACACCTAGAGCTAGTCTCTCATTGGTTCCCACTCTTCCCGTTCATCCTCAGGACAAATTGCAACCTGTACGGAACAGGAGGTTAAAGGTGCTGATTCTCCAAGGAGGGAGATTGCTACTAAAGCGGCTGGAATGGCGAACCCGAGCATAAGGAGATGAGAAATGAGGTGCGTTTTGGAAACCTTTTCCGATCACACGGTGTACCATCTTCTGGGTTTCTCATGCATGTTTTCGATGTAGGAAGATGCCCTTGAACCTGGCGATTTGGGACCCATGGGATGGATATCACGCAGTATTACTTTAAAGGGTCTGCGTTTCCTCACCCAACCTCACCAAACCTCTCAGCCCCAAGAGTGTCCACCCTTATGTCTCCATCAGCTGTGGGTCTAGATATGGTCAATCCAGGTGGCATCACAGCCCCTGAACGAATTTTGTAAGAATTTCTCTCTCTTTCACTGTCTTTGTTTCACGGGTTTTTATAAGTAATTGATTTTTATAATGGGGTTTAGCTGCTTTTCACTGCTGTGTTTCTGCCGCTTTACACCCACTTGACTCACTTACAGAGAGATATCAAAACATAGGTTTTAAGCTTCTTACTAGTCAGATATATTCTTGGGCGGTGAATAGGGGGTGTTGAGTCCAATTCACTGATCAAGGAGTAGGTCTTGTCTATTACATATTGGGTTTATGGAACGGTATCTGACCTAATTTGAAACCCTTGTTTTATGCATCACCCCACCTCACCTTTCCCGTTAAGCAGCCATAGTGTGTTTTCTAAACGTGGGACTCTGTTCTGTTTTGTAATTCAGTTCAAGGGTAGCGGTTTTTACATTCCCTCTATAAGTGATATCTTATGATAAGTGTCTTTTTCTGTGTGACTTATTTCACTTAGAATCGTCGTACCTAAATCCACTCATCATGCTGCTACTAGCCTTATGACGTTGATTTCATGGCTGAGTGATATTCCATTGTACATAAGGACCACAACTTCTTTATCCATTTTTCTCTTTCCTGGGATATTTAAGGTGTAACGAAGTGGAGGTTCTTGTCAACAGAGCAGCCCTAAACTTTGGGGTGCCTGTGTCTTGCTGATTTTTAGTTTTCCCAATTTATACGCCCATGAGTGGAAGTGCCCTGTGCTCTCTAAGCTGAGTTTTTTAGATGTTTCAGGACACACCGTACACTTCTCCAGAGTGGCTGTTGGCAATTTACATCCCTCCCATCAGCGTAGCCAGGCTCCCGTTTCTCCATGGCCTGTCCTGCATTTCTGGTTTTGACACTTTATTCAGCATGGCCCTTTTGACCGATGGGAAGCGAGACTTCTTTGTAGCGCTGATTTGCCTTTCCAGGTTGCTTGGTTGGCCAAAAAGGGCGTATGCGTTTTTTCCTGAATATATTCAGGAAAAAACGCATACGCCCTTTTTGGCCAAGGGCATCATTGTCGAGGTTTTGCCGCTTTTCCTGTGCTTTAAAGGCGATTCGAATCTCCCTCCTGAAATCTGTTTCCTGCAATTCTGCCTTGCTTTCCAATCCTCTTCGTTGCCTTCCCTCAATATATTTGTGGACGAGAGTTATCATTTATAAGTCTGCAGGTTTGTGAATTGCAGTGCCCCTGAGCTCCATTTTTCAACTCGCTTTCTTGGGAGCTGGCCGCAAAAGCGCAGGATTGCTTCAGGCCCTATTCTGGTCCCGGGCGGCAGGCTGAGCCTGTGGTTAATTCTTCTTCCTGATGGGGAAGTAGAGTGACCTGTGCCTGTCCCAACACCTAGAGCTAGTCTCTCATTGGTTCCCACTCTTCCCGTTCATCCTCAGGACAAATTGCAACCTGTACGGAACAGGAGGTTAAAGGTGCTGATTCTCCAAGGAGGGAGATTGCTACTAAAGCGGCTGGAATGGCGAACCCGAGCATAAGGAGATGAGAAATGAGGTGCGTTTTGGAAACCTTTCCCGATCACACGGTGTACCATCTTCTGGGTTTCTCATGCATGTTTTCGATGTAGGAAGATGCCCTTGAACCTGGAGATTTGGGACCCATGGGATGGATATCACGCAGTATTACTTTAAAGGGTCTGCGTTTCCTCACCCAACCTCACCAAACCTCTCAGCCCCAAGAGTGTCCACCCTTATGTCTCCATCAGCTGTGGGTCTAGATATGGTCAATCCAGGTGGCATCACAGCCCCTGAACGAATTTTGTAAGAATTTCTCTCTCTTTCACTGTCTTTGTTTCACGGGTTTTTAAAAGTAATTGATTTTTATAATGGGGTTTAGCTGCTTTTCACTGCTGTGTTTCTGCCGCTTTACACCCACTTGACTCACTTACAGAGAGATATCAAAACATAGGTTTTAAGCTTCTTACTAGTCAGATATATTCTTGGGCGGTGAATAGGGGGTGTTGAGTCCAATTCACTGATCAAGGAGTAGGTCTTGTCTATTACATATTGGGTTTATGGAACGGTATCTGACCTAATTTGAAACCCTTGTTTTATGCATCACCCCACCTCACCTTTCCCGTTAAGCAGCCATAGTGTGTTTTCTAAACGTGGGACTCTGTTCTGTTTTGTAATTCAGTTCAAGGGTAGCGGTTTTTACATTCCCTCTATAAGTGATATCTTATGATAAGTGTCTTTTTCTGTGTGACTTATTTCACTTAGAATCGTCGTACCTAAATCCACTCATCATGCTGCTACTAGCCTTATGACGTTGATTTCATGGCTGAGTGATATTCCATTGTACATAAGGACCACAACTTCTTTATCCATTTTTCTCTTTCCTGGGATATTTAAGGTGTAACGAAGTGGAGGTTCTTGTCAACAGAGCAGCCGTAAACTTTGGGGTGCCTGTGTCTTGCTGATTTTTAGTTTTCCCAATTTATACGCCCATGAGTGGAAGTGCCCTGTGCTCTCTAAGCTGAGTTTTTTAGATGTTTCAGGACACACCGTACACTTCTCCAGAGTGGCTGTTGGCAATTTACATCCCTCCCATCAGCGTAGCCAGGCTCCCGTTTCTCCATGGCCTGTCCTGCATTTCTGGTTTTGACACTTTATTCAGCATGGCCCTTTTGACCGATGGGAAGCGAGACTTCTTTGTAGCGCTGATTTGCCTTTCCAGGTTGCTTGGTTGGCCAAAAAGGGCGTATGCGTTTTTTCCTGAATATATTCAGGAAAAAACGCATACGCCCTTTTTGGCCAAGGGCATCATTGTCGAGGTTTTGCCGCTTTTCCTGTGCTTTAAAGGCGATTCGAATCTCCCTCCTGAAATCTGTTTCCTGCAATTCTGCCTTGCTTTCCAATCCTCTTCGTTGCCTTCCCTCAATATATTTGTGGACGAGAGTTATCATTTATAAGTCTGCAGGTTTGTGAATTGCAGTGCCCCTGAGCTCCATTTTTCAACTCGCTTTCTTGGGAGCTGGCCGCAAAAGCGCAGGATTGCTTCAGGCCCTATTCTGGTCCCGGGCGGCAGGCTGAGCCTGTGGTTAATTCTTCTTCCTGATGGGGAAGTAGAGTGACCTGTGCCTGTCCCAACACCTAGAGCTAGTCTCTCATTGGTTCCCACTCTTCCCGTTCATCCTCAGGACAAATTGCAACCTGTACGGAACAGGAGGTTAAAGGTGCTGATTCTCCAAGGAGGGAGATTGCTACTAAAGCGGCTGGAATGGCGAACCCGAGCATAAGGAGATGAGAAATGAGGTGCGTTTTGGAAACCTTTCCCGATCACACGGTGTACCATCTTCTGGGTTTCTCATGCATGTTTTCGATGTAGGAAGATGCCCTTGAACCTGGAGATTTGGGACCCATGGGATGGATATCACGCAGTATTACTTTAAAGGGTCTGCGTTTCCTCACCCAACCTCACCATACCTCTCAGCCCCAAGAGTGTCCACCCTTATGTCTCCATCAGCTGTGGGTCTAGATATGGTCAATCCAGGTGGCATCACAGCCCCTGAACGAATTTTGTAAGAATTTCTCTCTCTTTCACTGTCTTTGTTTCACGGGTTTTTAAAAGTAATTGATTTTTATAATGGGGTTTAGCTGCTTTTCACTGCTGTGTTTCTGCCGCTTTACACCCACTTGACTCACTTACAGAGAGATATCAAAACATAGGTTTTAAGCTTCTTACTAGTCAGATATATTCTTGGGCGGTGAATAGGGGGTGTTGAGTCCAATTCACTGATCAAGGAGTAGGTCTTGGCTATTACATATTGGGTTTATGGAACGGTATCTGACCTAATTTGAAACCCTTGTTTTATGCATCACCCCACCTCACCTTTCCCGTTAAGCAGCCATAGTGTGTTTTCTAAACGTGGGACTCTGTTCTGTTTTGTAATTCAGTTCAAGGGTAGCGGTTTTTACATTCCCTCTATAAGTGATATCTTATGATAAGTGTCTTTTTCTGTGTGACTTATTTCACTTAGAATCGTCGTACCTAAATCCACTCATCATGCTGCTACTAGCCTTATGACGTTGATTTCATGGCTGAGTGATATTCCATTGTACATAAGGACCACAACTTCTTTATCCATTTTTCTCTTTCCTGGGATATTTAAGGTGTAACGAAGTGGAGGTTCTTGTCAACAGAGCAGCCGTAAACTTTGGGGTGCCTGTGTCTTGCTGATTTTTAGTTTTCCCAATTTATACGCCCATGAGTGGAAGTGCCCTGTGCTCTCTAAGCTGAGTTTTTTAGATGTTTCAGGACACAACGTACACTTCTCCAGAGTGGCTGTTGGCAATTTACATCCCTCCCATCAGCGTAGCCAGGCTCCCGTTTCTCCATGGCCTGTCCTGCATTTCTGGTTTTGACACTTTATTCAGCATGGCCCTTTTGACCGATGGGAAGCGAGACTTCTTTGTAGCGCTGATTTGCCTTTCCAGGTTGCTTGGTTGGCCAAAAAGGGCGTATGCGTTTTTTCCTGAATATATTCAGGAAAAAACGCATACGCCCTTTTTGGCCAAGGGCATCATTGTCGAGGTTTTGCCGCTTTTCCTGTGCTTTAAAGGCGATTCGAATCTCCCTCCTGAAATCTGTTTCCTGCAATTCTGCCTTGCTTTCCAATCCTCTTCGTTGCCTTCCCTCAATATATTTGTGGACGAGAGTTATCATTTATAAGTCTGCAGGTTTGTGAATTGCAGTGCCCCTGAGCTCCATTTTTCAACTCGCTTTCTTGGGAGCTGGCCGCAAAAGCGCAGGATTGCTTCAGGCCCTATTCTGGTCCCGGGCGGCAGGCTGAGCCTGTGGTTAATTCTTCTTCCTGATGGGGAAGTAGAGTGACCTGTGCCTGTCCCAACACCTAGAGCTAGTCTCTCATTGGTTCCCACTCTTCCCGTTCATCCTCAGGACAAATTGCAACCTGTACGGAACAGGAGGTTAAAGGTGCTGATTCTCCAAGGAGGGAGATTGCTACTAAAGCGGCTGGAATGGCGAACCCGAGCATAAGGAGATGAGAAATGAGGTGCGTTTTGGAAACCTTTCCCGATCACACGGTGTACCATCTTCTGGGTTTCTCATGCATGTTTTCGATGTAGGAAGATGCCCTTGAACCTGGAGATTTGGGACCCATGGGATGGATATCACGCAGTATTATTTAAAGGGTCTGCGTTTCCTCACCCAACCTCACCAAACCTCTCAGCCCCAAGAGTGTCCACCCTTATGTCTCCATCAGCTGTGGGTCTAGATATGGTCAATCCAGGTGGCATCACAGCCCCTGAACGCATTTTGTAAGAATTTCTCTCTCTTTCACTGTCTTTGTTTCACGGGTTTTTAAAAGTAATTGATTTTTATAATGGGGTTTAGCTGCTTTTCACTGCTGTGTTTCTGCCGCTTTACACCCACTTGACTCACTTACAGAGAGATATCAAAACATAGGGTTTAAGATTCTTACTAGTCAGATATATTCTTGGGCGGTGAATAGGGGGTGTTGAGTCCAATTCACTGATCAAGGAGTAGGTCTTGTCTATTACATATTGGGTTTATGGAACGGTATCTGACCTAATTTGAAACCCTTGTTTTATGCATCACCCCACCTCACCTTTCCCGTTAAGCAGCCATAGTGTGTTTTCTAAACGTGGGACTCTGGTCTGTTTTGTAATTCAGTTCAAGGGTAGCGGTTTATACATTCCCTCTATAAGTGATATCTTATGATAAGTGTCTTTTTCTGTGTGACTTATTTCACTTAGAATCGTCGTACCTAAATCCACTCATCATGCTGCTACTAGCCTTATGACGTTGATTTCATGGCTGAGTGATATTCCATTGTACATAAGGACCACAACTTCTTTATCCATTTTTCTCTTTCCTGGGATATTTAAGGTGTAACGAAGTGGAGGTTCTTGTCAACAGAGCAGCCCTAAACTTTGGGGTGCCTGTGTCTTGCTGATTTTTAGTTTTCCCAATTTATACGCCCATGACTGGAAGTGCCCTGTGCTCTCTAAGCTGAGTTTTTTAGATGTTTCAGGACACAACGTACACTTCTCCAGAGTGGCTGTTGGCAATTTACATCCCTCCCATCAGCGTAGCCAGGCTCCCGTTTCTCCATGGCCTGTCCTGCATTTCTGGTTTTGACACTTTATTCAGCATGGCCCTTTTGACCGATGGGAAGCGAGACTTCTTTGTAGCGCTGATTTGCCTTTCCAGGTTGCTTGGTTGGCCAAAAAGGGCGTATGCGTTTTTTCCTGAATATATTCAGGAAAAAATGCATACGCCCTTTTTGGCCAAGGGCATCATTGTCGAGGTTTTGCCGCTTTTCCTGTGCTTTAAAGGCGATTCGAATCTCCCTCCTGAAATCTGTTTCCTTCAATTCTGCCTTGCTTTCCAATCCTCTTCGTTGCCTTCCCTCAATATATTTGTGGACGAGAGTTATCATTTATAAGTCTGCAGGTTTGTGAATTGCAGTGCCCCTGAGCTCCATTTTTCAACTCGCTTTCTTGGGAGCTGGCCGCAAAAGCGCAGGATTGCTTCAGGCCCTATTCTGGTCCCGGGCGGCAGGCTGAGCCTGTGGTTAATTCTTCTTCCTGATGGGGAAGTAGAGTGACCTGTGCCTGTCCCAACACCTAGAGCTAGTCTCTCATTGGTTCCCACTCTTCCCGTTCATCCTCAGGACAAATTGCAACCTGTACGGAACAGGAGGTTAAAGGTGCTGATTCTCCAAGGAGGGAGATTGCTACTAAAGCGGCTGGAATGGCGAACCCGAGCATAAGGAGATGAGAAATGAGGTGCGTTTTGGAAACCTTTCCCGAACACACGGTGTACCATCTTCTGGGTTTCTCATGCATGTTTTCGATGTAGGAAGATGCCCTTGAACCTGGAGATTTGGGACCCATGGGATGGATATCACGCAGTATTACTTTAAAGGGTCTGCGTTTCCTCACCCAACCTCACCAAACCTCTCAGCCCCAAGAGTGTCCACCCTTATGTGTCCATCAGCTGTGGGTCTAGATATGGTCAATCCAGGTGGCATCACAGCCCCTGAACGAATTTTGTAAGAATTTCTCTCTCTTTCACTGTCTTTGTTTCACGGGTTTTTAAAAGTAATTGATTTTTATAATGGGGTTTAGCTGCTTTTCACTGCTGTGTTTCTGCCGCTTTACACCCACTTGACTCACTTACAGAGAGATATCAAAACATAGGTTTTAAGCTTCTTACTAGTCAGATATATTCTTGGGCGGTGAATAGGGGGTGTTGAGTCCAATTCACTGATCAAGGAGTAGGTCTTGTCTATTACATATTGGGTTTATGGAACGGTATCTGACCTAATTTGAAACCCTTGTTTTATGCATCACCCCACCTCACCTTTCCCGTTAAGCAGCCATAGTGTGTTTTCTAAACGTGGGACTCTGTTCTGTTTGTAATTCAGTTCAAGGGTAGCGGTTTTTACATTCCCTCTATAAGTGATATCTTATGATAAGTGTCTTTTTCTGTGTGACTTATTTCACTTAGAATCGTCGTACCTAAATCCACTCATCATGCTGCTACTAGCCTTATGACGTTGATTTCATGGCTGAGTGATATTCCATTGTACATAAGGACCACAACTTCTTTATCCATTTTTCTCTTTCCTGGGATATTTAAGGTGTAACGAAGTGGAGGTTCTTGTCAACAGAGCAGCCGTAAACTTTGGGGTGCCTGTGTCTTGCTGATTTTTAGTTTTCCCAATTTATACGCCCATGAGTGGAAGTGCCCTGTGCTCTCTAAGCTGAGTTTTTTAGATGTTTCAGGACACAACGTACACTTCTCCAGAGTGGCTGTTGGCAATTTACATCCCTCCCATCAGCGTAGCCAGGCTCCCGTTTCTCCATGGCCTGTCCTGCATTTCTGGTTTTGACACTTTATTCAGCATGGCCCTTTTGACCGATGGGAAGCGAGACTTCTTTGTAGCGCTGATTTGCCTTTCCAGGTTGCTTGGTTGGCCAAAAAGGGCGTATGCGTTTTTTCCTGAATATATTCAGGAAAAAACGCATACGCCCTTTTTGGCCAAGGGCATCATTGTCGAGGTTTTGCCGCTTTTCCTGTGCTTTAAAGGCGATTCGAATCTCCCTCCTGAAATCTGTTTCCTGCAATTCTGCCTTGCTTTCCAATCCTCTTCGTTGCCTTCCCTCAATATATTTGTGGACGAGAGTTATCATTTATAAGTCTGCAGGTTTGTGAATTGCAGTGCCCCTGAGCTCCATTTTTCAACTCGCTTTCTTGGGAGCTGGCCGCAAAAGCGCAGGATTGCTTCAGGCCCTATTCTGGTCCCGGGCGGCAGGCTGAGCCTGTGGTTAATTCTTCTTCCTGATGGGGAAGTAGAGTGACCTGTGCCTGTCCCAACACCTAGAGCTAGTCTCTCATTGGTTCCCACTCTTCCCGTTCATCCTCAGGACAAATTGCAACCTGTACGGAACAGGAGGTTAAAGGTGCTGATTCTCCAAGGAGGGAGATTGCTACTAAAGCGGCTGGAATGGCGAACCCGAGCATAAGGAGATGAGAAATGAGGTGCGTTTTGGAAACCTTTCCCGATCACACGGTGTACCATCTTCTGGGTTTCTCATGCATGTTTTCGATGTAGGAAGATGCCCTTGAACCTGGAGATTTGGGACCCATGGGATGGATATCACGCAGTATTACTTTAAAGGGTCTGCGTTTCCTCACCCAACCTCACCAAACCTCTCAGCCCCAAGAGTGTCCACCCTTATGTCTCCATCAGCTGTGGGTCTAGATATGGTCAATCCAGGTGGCATCACAGCCCCTGAACGAATTTTGTAAGAATTTCTCTCTCTTTCACTGTCTTTGTTTCACGGGTTTTTAAAAGTAATTGATTTTTATAATGGGGTTTAGCTGCTTTTCACTGCTGTGTTTCTGCCGCTTTACACCCACTTGACTCACTTACAGAGAGATATCAAAACATAGGTTTTAAGCTTCTTACTAGTCAGATATATTCTTGGGCGGTGAATAGGGGGTGTTGAGTCCAATTCACTGATCAAGGAGTAGGTCTTGTCTATTACATATTGGGTTTATGGAACGGTATCTGACCGAATTTGAAACCCTTGTTTTATGCATCACCCCACCTCACCTTTCCCGTTAAGCAGCCATAGTGTGTTTTCTAAACGTGGGACTCTGGTCTGTTTTGTAATTCAGTTCAAGGGTAGCGGTTTATACATTCCCTCTATAAGTGATATCTTATGATAAGTGTCTTTTTCTGTGTGACTTATTTCACTTAGAATCGTCGTACCTAAATCCACTCATCATGCTGCTACTAGCCTTATGACGTTGATTTCATGGCTGAGTGATATTCCATTGTACATAAGGACCACAACTTCTTTATCCATTTTTCTCTTTCCTGGGATATTTAAGGTGTAACGAAGTGGAGGTTCTTGTCAACAGAGCAGCCGTAAACTTTGGGGTGCCTGTGTCTTGCTGATTTTTAGTTTTCCCAATTTATACGCCCATGAGTGGAAGTGCCCTGTGCTCTCTAAGCTGAGTTTTTTAGATGTTTCAGGACACACCGTACACTTCTCCAGAGTGGCTGTTGGCAATTTACATCCCTCCCATCAGCGTAGCCAGGCTCCCGTTTCTCCATGGCCTGTCCTGCATTTCTGGTTTTGACACTTTATTCAGCATGGCCCTTTTGACCGATGGGAAGCGAGACTTCTTTGTAGCGCTGATTTGCCTTTCCAGGTTGCTTGGTTGGCCAAAAAGGGCGTATGCGTTTTTTCCTGAATATATTCAGGAAAAAACGCATACGCCCTTTTTGGCCAAGGGCATCATTGTCGAGGTTTTGCCGCTTTTCCTGTGCTTTAAAGGCGATTCGAATCTCCCTCCTGAAATCTGTTTCCTGCAATTCTGCCTTGCTTTCCAATCCTCTTCGTTGCCTTCCCTCAATATATTTGTGGACGAGAGTTATCATTTATAAGTCTGCAGGTTTGTGAATTGCAGTGCCCCTGAGCTCCATTTTTCAACTCGCTTTCTTGGGAGCTGGCCGCAAAAGCGCAGGATTGCTTCAGGCCCTATTCTGGTCCCGGGCGGCAGGCTGAGCCTGTGGTTAATTCTTCTTCCTGATGGGGAAGTAGAGTGACCTGTGCCTGTCCCAACACCTAGAGCTAGTCTCTCATTGGTTCCCACTCTTCCCGTTCATCCTCAGGACAAATTGCAACCTGTACGGAACAGGAGGTTAAAGGTGCTGATTCTCCAAGGAGGGAGATTGCTACTAAAGCGGCTGGAATGGCGAACCCGAGCATAAGGAGATGAGAAATGAGGTGCGTTTTGGAAACCTTTCCCGAACACACGGTGTACCATCTTCTGGGTTTCTCATGCATGTTTTCGATGTAGGAAGATGCCCTTGAACCTGGAGATTTGGGACCCATGGGATGGATATCACGCAGTATTACTTTAAAGGGTCTGCGTTTCCTCACCCAACCTCACCAAACCTCTCAGCCCCAAGAGTGTCCACCCTTATGTCTCCATCAGCTGTGGGTCTAGATATGGTCAATCCAGGTGGCATCACAGCCCCTGAACGAATTTTGTAAGAATTTCTCTCTCTTTCACTGTCTTTGTTTCACGGGTTTTTAAAAGTAATTGATTTTTATAATGGGGTTTAGCTGCTTTTCACTGCTGTGTTTCTGCCGCTTTACACCCACTTGACTCACTTACAGAGAGATATCAAAACATAGGTTTTAAGCTTCTTACTAGTCAGATATATTCTTGGGCGGTGAATAGGGGGTGTTGAGTCCAATTCACTGATCAAGGAGTAGGTCTTGTCTATTACATATTGGGTTTATGGAACGGTATCTGACCTAATTTGAAACCCTTGTTTTATGCATCACCCCACCTCACCTTTCCCGTTAAGCAGCCATAGTGTGTTTTCTAAACGTGGGACTCTGTTCTGTTTGTAATTCAGTTCAAGGGTAGCGGTTTTTACATTCCCTCTATAAGTGATATCTTATGATAAGTGTCTTTTTCTGTGTGACTTATTTCACTTAGAATCGTCGTACCTAAATCCACTCATCATGCTGCTACTAGCCTTATGACGTTGATTTCATGGCTGAGTGATATTCCATTGTACATAAGGACCACAACTTCTTTATCCATTTTTCTCTTTCCTGGGATATTTAAGGTGTAACGAAGTGGAGGTTCTTGTCAACAGAGCAGCCGTAAACTTTGGGGTGCCTGTGTCTTGCTGATTTTTAGTTTTCCCAATTTATACGCCCATGAGTGGAAGTGCCCTGTGCTCTCTAAGCTGAGTTTTTTAGATGTTTCAGGACACACCGTACACTTCTCCAGAGTGGCTGTTGGCAATTTACATCCCTCCCATCAGCGTAGCCAGGCTCCCGTTTCTCCATGGCCTGTCCTGCATTTCTGGTTTTGACACTTTATTCAGCATGGCCCTTTTGACCGATGGGAAGCGAGACTTCTTTGTAGCGCTGATTTGCCTTTCCAGGTTGCTTAGTTGGCCAAAAAGGGCGTACGCGTTTTTTCCTGAATATATTCAGGTAAAAACGCGTACGCCCTTTTTGGCCAAGGACATCATTGTCGAGGTTTTGCCGCTTTTCCTGTGCTTTAAAGGCGATTCGAATCTCCCTCCTGAAATCTGTTTCCTGCAATTCTGCCTTGCTTTCCAATCCTCTTCGTTGCCTTCCCTCAATATATTTGTGGACGAGAGTTATCATTTATAAGTCTGCAGGTTTGTGAATTGCAGTGCCCCTGAGCTCCATTTTTCAACTCGCTTTCTTGGGAGCTGGCCGCAAAAGCGCAGGATTGCTTCAGTCCCTATTCTGGTCCCGGGCGGCAGGCTGAGCCTGTGGTTAATTCTTCTTCCTGATGGGGAAGTAGAGTGACCTGTGCCTGTCCCAACACCTAGAGCTAGACTCTCATTGGTTCCCACTCTTCCCGTTCATCCTCAGGACAAATTGCAACCTGTACGGAACAGGAGGTTAAAGGTGCTGATTCTCCAAGGAGGGAGATTGCTACTAAAGCGGCTGGAATGGCGAACCCGAGCATAAGGAGATGAGAAATGAGGTGCGTTTTGGAAACCTTTCCCGATCACACGGTGTACCATCTTCTGGGTTTCTCATGCATGTTTTCGATGTAGGAAGATGCCCTTGAACCTGGAGATTTGGGACCCATGGGATGGGAACCACGCAGTATTACTTTAAAGGGTCTGCGTTTCCTCACCCAACCTCACCAAACCTCTCAGCCCCAAGAGTATCCAGCCCTATGTCTCCATCAGCTGTGGGTCTAGATATGGTCAATCCAGGTGGCATCACAGCCCCTGAACGAATTTTGTAAGAATTTCTCTCTCTTTCACTGTCTTTGTTTCACGGGTTTTTAAAAGTAATTGATTTTTATAATGGGGTTTAGCTGCTTTTCACTGCTGTGTTTCTGCCGCTTTACACCCACTTGACTCACTTACAGAGAGATATCAAAACATAGGTTTTAAGATTCTTACTAGTCAGATATATTCTTGGGCGGTGAATAGGGGGTGTTGAGTCCAATTCACTGATCAAGGAGTAGGTCTTGTCTATTACATATTGGGTTTATGGAACGGTATCTGACCTAATTTGAAACCCTTGTTTTATGCATCACCCCACCTCACCTTTCCCGTTAAGCAGCCATAGTGTGTTTTCTAAACGTGGGACTCTGTTCTGTTTTGTAATTCAGTTCAAGGGTAGCGGTTTTTACATTCCCTCTATAAGTGATATCTTATGATAAGTGTCTTTTTCTGTGTGACTTATTTCACTTAGAATCGTCGTACCTAAATCCACTCATCATGCTGCTACTAGCCTTATGACGTTGATTTCATGGCTGAGTGATATTCCATTGTACATAAGGACCACAACTTCTTTATCCATTTTTCTCTTTCCTGGGATATTTAAGGTGTAACGAAGTGGAGGTTCTTGTCAACAGAGCAGCCCTAAACTTTGGGGTGCCTGTGTCTTGCTGATTTTTAGTTTTCCCAATTTATACGCCCATGAGTGGAAGTGCCCTGTGCTCTCTAAGCTGAGTTTTTTAGATGTTTCAGGACACACCGTGCACTTCTCCAGAGTGGCTGTTGGCAATTTACATCCCTCCCATCAGCGTAGCCAGGCTCCCGTTTCTCCATGGCCTGTCCTGCATTTCTGGTTTTGACACTTTATTCAGCATGGCCCTTTTGACCGATGGGAAGCGAGACTTCTTTGTAGCGCTGATTTGCCTTTCCAGGTTGCTTGGTTGGCCAAAAAGGGCGTATGCGTTTTTTCCTGAATATATTCAGGAAAAAACGCATACGCCCTTTTTGGCCAAGGGCATCATTGTCGAGGTTTTGCCGCTTTTCCTGTGCTTTAAAGGCGATTCGAATCTCCCTCCTGAAATCTGTTTCCTGCAATTCTGCCTTGCTTTCCAATCCTCTTCGTTGCCTTCCCTCAATATATTTGTGGACGAGAGTTATCATTTATAAGTCTGCAGGTTTGTGAATTGCAGTGCCCCTGAGCTCCATTTTTCAACTCGCTTTCTTGGGAGCTGGCCGCAAAAGCGCAGGATTGCTTCAGGCCCTATTCTGGTCCCGGGCGGCAGGCTGAGCCTGTGGTTAATTCTTCTTCCTGATGGGGAAGTAGAGTGACCTGTGCCTGTCCCAACACCTAGAGCTAGACTCTCATTGGTTCCCACTCTTCCCGTTCATCCTCAGGACAAATTGCAACCTGTACGGAACAGGAGGTTAAAGGTGCTGATTCTCCAAGGAGGGAGATTGCTACTAAAGCGGCTGGAATGGCGAACCCGAGCATAAGGAGATGAGAAATGAGGTGCGTTTTGGAAACCTTTCCCGATCACACGGTGTACCATCTTCTGGGTTTCTCATGCATGTTTTCGATGTAGGAAGATGCCCTTGAACCTGGAGATTTGGGACCCATGGGATGGGAACCACGCAGTATTACTTTAAAGGGTCTGCGTTTCCTCACCCAACCTCACCAAACCTCTCAGCCCCAAGAGTGTCCAGCCCTATGTCTCCATCAGCTGTGGGTCTAGATATGGTCAATCCAGGTGGCATCACAGCCCCTGAACGAATTTTGTAAGAATTTCTCTCTCTTTCACTGTCTTTGTTTCACGGGTTTTTAAAAGTAATTGATTTTTATAATGGGGTTTAGCTGCTTTTCACTGCTGTGTTTCTGCCGCTTTACACCCACTTGACTCACTTACAGAGAGATATCAAAACATAGGTTTTAAGATTCTTACTAGTCAGATATATTCTTGGGCGGTGAATAGGGGGTGTTGAGTCCAATTCACTGATCAAGGAGTAGGTCTTGTCTATTACATATTGGGTTTATGGAACGGTATCTGACCTAATTTGAAACCCTTGTTTTATGCATCACCCCACCTCACCTTTCCCGTTAAGCAGCCATAGTGTGTTTTCTAAACGTGGGACTCTGTTCTGTTTGTAATTCAGTTCAAGGGTAGCGGTTTTTACATTCCCTCTATAAGTGATATCTTATGATAAGTGTCTTTTTCTGTGTGACTTATTTCACTTAGAATCGTCGTACCTAAATCCACTCATCATGCTGCTACTAGCCTTATGACGTTGATTTCATGGCTGAGTGATATTCCATTGTACATAAGGACCACAACTTCTTTATCCATTTTTCTCTTTCCTGGGATATTTAAGGTGTAACGAAGTGGAGGTTCTTGTCAACAGAGCAGCCGTAAACTTTGGGGTGCCTGTGTCTTGCTGATTTTTAGTTTTCCCAATTTATACGCCCATGAGTGGAAGTGCCCTGTGCTCTCTAAGCTGAGTTTTTTAGATGTTTCAGGACACACCGTACACTTCTCCAGAGTGGCTGTTGGCAATTTACATCCCTCCCATCAGCGTAGCCAGGCTCCCGTTTCTCCATGGCCTGTCCTGCATTTCTGGTTTTGACACTTTATTCAGCATGGCCCTTTTGACCGATGGGAAGCGAGACTTCTTTGTAGCGCTGATTTGCCTTTCCAGGTTGCTTAGTTGGCCAAAAAGGGCGTACGCGTTTTTTCCTGAATATATTCAGGTAAAAACGCGTACGCCCTTTTTGGCCAAGGACATCATTGTCGAGGTTTTGCCGCTTTTCCTGTGCTTTAAAGGCGATTCGAATCTCCCTCCTGAAATCTGTTTCCTGCAATTCTGCCTTGCTTTCCAATCCTCTTCGTTGCCTTCCCTCAATATATTTGTGGACGAGAGTTATCATTTATAAGTCTGCAGGTTTGTGAATTGCAGTGCCCCTGAGCTCCATTTTTCAACTCGCTTTCTTGGGAGCTGGCCGCAAAAGCGCAGGATTGCTTCAGTCCCTATTCTGGTCCCGGGCGGCAGGCTGAGCCTGTGGTTAATTCTTCTTCCTGATGGGGAAGTAGAGTGACCTGTGCCTGTCCCAACACCTAGAGCTAGACTCTCATTGGTTCCCACTCTTCCCGTTCATCCTCAGGACAAATTGCAACCTGTACGGAACAGGAGGTTAAAGGTGCTGATTCTCCAAGGAGGGAGATTGCTACTAAAGCGGCTGGAATGGCGAACCCGAGCATAAGGAGATGAGAAATGAGGTGCGTTTTGGAAACCTTTCCCGATCACACGGTGTACCATCTTCTGGGTTTCTCATGCATGTTTTCGATGTAGGAAGATGCCCTTGAACCTGGAGATTTGGGACCCATGGGATGGGAACCACGCAGTATTACTTTAAAGGGTCTGCGTTTCCTCACCCAACCTCACCAAACCTCTCAGCCCCAAGAGTGTCCAGCCCTATGTCTCCATCAGCTGTGGGTCTAGATATGGTCAATCCAGGTGGCATCACAGCCCCTGAACGAATTTTGTAAGAATTTCTCTCTCTTTCACTGTCTTTGTTTCACGGGTTTTTAAAAGTAATTGATTTTTATAATGGGGTTTAGCTGCTTTTCACTGCTGTGTTTCTGCCGCTTTACACCCACTTGACTCACTTACAGAGAGATATCAAAACATAGGTTTTAAGATTCTTACTAGTCAGATATATTCTTGGGCGGTGAATAGGGGGTGTTGAGTCCAATTCACTGATCAAGGAGTAGGTCTTGTCTATTACATATTGGGTTTATGGAACGGTATCTGACCTAATTTGAAACCCTTGTTTTATGCATCACCCCACCTCACCTTTCCCGTTAAGCAGCCATAGTGTGTTTTCTAAACGTGGGACTCTGTTCTGTTTTGTAATTCAGTTCAAGGGTAGCGGTTTTTACATTCCCTCTATAAGTGATATCTTATGATAAGTGTCTTTTTCTGTGTGACTTATTTCACTTAGAATCGTCGTACCTAAATCCACTCATCATGCTGCTACTAGCCTTATGACGTTGATTTCATGGCTGAGTGATATTCCATTGTACATAAGGACCACAACTTCTTTATCCATTTTTCTCTTTCCTGGGATATTTAAGGTGTAACGAAGTGGAGGTTCTTGTCAACAGAGCAGCCCTAAACTTTGGGGTGCCTGTGTCTTGCTGATTTTTAGTTTTCCCAATTTATACGCCCATGAGTGGAAGTGCCCTGTGCTCTCTAAGCTGAGTTTTTTAGATGTTTCAGGACACACCGTGCACTTCTCCAGAGTGGCTGTTGGCAATTTACATCCCTCCCATCAGCGTAGCCAGGCTCCCGTTTCTCCATGGCCTGTCCTGCATTTCTGGTTTTGACACTTTATTCAGCATGGCCCTTTTGACCGATGGGAAGCGAGACTTCTTTGTAGCGCTGATTTGCCTTTCCAGGTTGCTTGGTTGGCCAAAAAGGGCGTATGCGTTTTTTCCTGAATATATTCAGGAAAAAACGCATACGCCCTTTTTGGCCAAGGGCATCATTGTCGAGGTTTTGCCGCTTTTCCTGTGCTTTAAAGGCGATTCGAATCTCCCTCCTGAAATCTGTTTCCTGCAATTCTGCCTTGCTTTCCAATCCTCTTCGTTGCCTTCCCTCAATATATTTGTGGACGAGAGTTATCATTTATAAGTCTGCAGGTTTGTGAATTGCAGTGCCCCTGAGCTCCATTTTTCAACTCGCTTTCTTGGGAGCTGGCCGCAAAAGCGCAGGATTGCTTCAGGCCCTATTCTGGTCCCGGGCGGCAGGCTGAGCCTGTGGTTAATTCTTCTTCCTGATGGGGAAGTAGAGTGACCTGTGCCTGTCCCAACACCTAGAGCTAGACTCTCATTGGTTCCCACTCTTCCCGTTCATCCTCAGGACAAATTGCAACCTGTACGGAACAGGAGGTTAAAGGTGCTGATTCTCCAAGGAGGGAGATTGCTACTAAAGCGGCTGGAATGGCGAACCCGAGCATAAGGAGATGAGAAATGAGGTGTGTTTTGGAAACCTTTCCCGATCACACGGTGTACCATCTTCTGGGTTTCTCATGCATGTTTTCGATGTAGGAAGATGCCCTTGAACCTGGAGATTTGGGACCCATGGGATGGGAACCACGCAGTATTACTTTAAAGGGTCTGCGTTTCCTCACCCAACCTCACCAAACCTCTCAGCCCCAAGAGTGTCCAGCCCTATGTCTCCATCAGCTGTGGGTCTAGATATGGTCAATCCAGGTGGCATCACAGCCCCTGAACGAATTTTGTAAGAATTTCTCTCTCTTTCACTGTCTTTGTTTCACGGGTTTTTAAAAGTAATTGATTTTTATAATGGGGTTTAGCTGCTTTTCACTGCTGTGTTTCTGCCGCTTTACACCCACTTGACTCACTTACAGAGAGATATCAAAACATAGGTTTTAAGATTCTTACTAGTCAGATATATTCTTGGGCGGTGAATAGGGGGTGTTGAGTCCAATTCACTGATCAAGGAGTAGGTCTTGTCTATTACATATTGGGTTTATGGAACGGTATCTGACCTAATTTGAAACCCTTGTTTTATGCATCACCCCACCTCACCTTTCCCGTTAAGCAGCCATAGTGTGTTTTCTAAACGTGGGACTCTGTTCTGTTTGTAATTCAGTTCAAGGGTAGCGGTTTTTACATTCCCTCTATAAGTGATATCTTATGATAAGTGTCTTTTTCTGTGTGACTTATTTCACTTAGAATCGTCGTACCTAAATCCACTCATCATGCTGCTACTAGCCTTATGACGTTGATTTCATGGCTGAGTGATATTCCATTGTACATAAGGACCACAACTTCTTTATCCATTTTTCTCTTTCCTGGGATATTTAAGGTGTAACGAAGTGGAGGTTCTTGTCAACAGAGCAGCCGTAAACTTTGGGGTGCCTGTGTCTTGCTGATTTTTAGTTTTCCCAATTTATACGCCCATGAGTGGAAGTGCCCTGTGCTCTCTAAGCTGAGTTTTTTAGATGTTTCAGGACACACCGTACACTTCTCCAGAGTGGCTGTTGGCAATTTACATCCCTCCCATCAGCGTAGCCAGGCTCCCGTTTCTCCATGGCCTGTCCTGCATTTCTGGTTTTGACACTTTATTCAGCATGGCCCTTTTGACCGATGGGAAGCGAGACTTCTTTGTAGCGCTGATTTGCCTTTCCAGGTTGCTTAGTTGGCCAAAAAGGGCGTACGCGTTTTTTCCTGAATATATTCAGGTAAAAACGCGTACGCCCTTTTTGGCCAAGGGCATCATTGTCGAGGTTTTGCCGCTTTTCCTGTGCTTTAAAGGCGATTCGAATCTCCCTCCTGAAATCTGTTTCCTGCAATTCTGCCTTGCTTTCCAATCCTCTTCGTTGCCTTCCCTCAATATATTTGTGGACGAGAGTTATCATTTATAAGTCTGCAGGTTTGTGAATTGCAGTGCCCCTGAGCTCCATTTTTCAACTCGCTTTCTTGGGAGCTGGCCGCAAAAGCGCAGGATTGCTTCAGGCCCTATTCTGGTCCCGGGCGGCAGGCTGAGCCTGTGGTTAATTCTTCTTCCTGATGGGGAAGTAGAGTGACCTGTGCCTGTCCCAACACCTAGAGCTAGACTCTCATTGGTTCCCACTCTTCCCGTTCATCCTCAGGACAAATTGCAACCTGTACGGAACAGGAGGTTAAAGGTGCTGATTCTCCAAGGAGGGAGATTGCTACTAAAGCGGCTGGAATGGCGAACCCGAGCATAAGGAGATGAGAAATGAGGTGCGTTTTGGAAACCTTTCCCGATCACACGGTGTACCATCTTCTGGGTTTCTCATGCATGTTTTCGATGTAGGAAGATGCCCTTGAACCTGGAGATTTGGGACCCATGGGATGGGAACCACGCAGTATTACTTTAAAGGGTCTGCGTTTCCTCACCCAACCTCACCAAACCTCTCAGCCCCAAGAGTGTCCAGCCCTATGTCTCCATCAGCTGTGGGTCTAGATATGGTCAATCCAGGTGGCATCACAGCCCCTGAACGAATTTTGTAAGAATTTCTCTCTCTTTCACTGTCTTTGTTTCACGGGTTTTTAAAAGTAATTGATTTTTATAATGGGGTTTAGCTGCTTTTCACTGCTGTGTTTCTGCCGCTTTACACCCACTTGACTCACTTACAGAGAGATATCAAAACATAGGTTTTAAGATTCTTACTAGTCAGATATATTCTTGGGCGGTGAATAGGGGGTGTTGAGTCCAATTCACTGATCAAGGAGTAGGTCTTGTCTATTACATATTGGGTTTATGGAACGGTATCTGACCTAATTTGAAACCCTTGTTTTATGCATCACCCCACCTCACCTTTCCCGTTAAGCAGCCATAGTGTGTTTTCTAAACGTGGGACTCTGTTCTGTTTTGTAATTCAGTTCAAAGGTAGCGGTTTATACATTCCCTCTATAAGTGATATCTTATGATAAGTGTCTTTTTCTGTGTGACTTCTTTCACTTAGAATCGTCGTACCTAAATCCACTCATCATGCTGCTACTAGCCTTATGACGTTGATTTCATGGCTGAGTGATATTCCATTGTACATAAGGACCACAACTTCTTTATCCATTTTTCTCTTTCCTGGGATATTTAAGCTGTAACGAAGTAGAGGTTCTTGTCAACAGAGCAGCCGTAAACTTTGGGGTGCCTGTGTCTTGCTGATTTTTAGTTTTCCCAATTTATACGCCCATGAGTGGAAGTGCCCTGTGCTCTCTAAGCTGAGTTTTTTAGATGTTTCAGGACACACCGTACACTTCTCCAGAGTGGCTGTTTGCAATTTACATCCCTCCCATCAGCGTAGCCAGGCTCCCGTTTCTCCATGGCCTGTCCTGCATTTCTGGTTTTGACACTTTATTCAGCATGGCCCTTTTGACCGATGGGAAGCGAGACTTCTTTGTAGCGCTGATTTGCCTTTCCAGGTTGCTTGGTTGGCCAAAAAGGGCGTATGCGTTTTTTCCTGAATATATTCAGGAAAAAACGCATACGCCCTTTTTGGCCAAGGGCATCATTGTCGAGGTTTTGCCGCTTTTCCTGTGCTTTAAAGGCGATTCGAATCTCCCTCCTGAAATCTGTTTCCTGCAATTCTGCCTTGCTTTCCAATCCTCTTCGTTGCCTTCCCTCAATATATTTGTGGACGAGAGTTATCATTTATAAGTCTGCAGGTTTGTGAATTGCAGTGCCCCTGAGCTCCATTTTTCAACTCGCTTTCTTGGGAGCTGGCCGCAAAAGCGCAGGATTGCTTCAGGCCCTATTCTGGTCCCGGGCGGCAGGCTGAGCCTGTGGTTAATTCTTCTTCCTGATGGGGAAGTAGAGTGACCTGTGCCTGTCCCAACTCCTAGAGCTAGTCTCTCATTGGTTTCCACTCTTCCCGTTCATCCTCAGGACAAATTGCAACCTGTACGGAACAGGAGGTTAAAGGTGCTGATTCTCCAAGGAGGGAGATTGCTACTAAAGCGGCTGGAATGGCGAACCCGAGCATAAGGAGATGAGAAATGAGGTGCGTTTTGGAAACCTTTCCCGATCACACGGTGTACCATCTTCTGGGTTTCTCATGCATGTTTTCGATGTAGGAAGATGCCCTTGAACCTGGAGATTTGGGACCCAAGGGATGGGAACCACGCAGTATTACTTTAAAGGGTCTGCGTTTCCTCACCCAACCTCACCAAACCTCTCAGCCCCAAGAGTGTCCACCCCTATGTGTCCATCAGCTGTGGGTCTAGATATGGTCAATCCAGGTGGCATCACAGCCCCTGAACGAATTTTGTAAGAATTTCTCTCTCTTTCACTGTCTTTGTTTCACGGGTTTTTAAAAGTAATTGATTTTTATAATGGGGTTTAGCTGCTTTTCACTGCTGTGTTTCTGCCGCTTTACACCCACTTGACTCACTTACAGAGAGATATCAAAACATAGGTTTTAAGCTTCTTACTAGTCAGATATATTCTTGGGCGGTGAATAGGGGGTGTTGAGTCCAATTCACTGATCAAGGAGTAGGTCTTGGCTATTACATATTGGGTTTATGGAACGGTATCTGACCTAATTTGAAACCCTTGTTTTATGCATCACCCCACCTCACCTTTCCCCTTAAGCAGCCATAGTGTGTTTTCTAAACGTGGGACTCTGTTCTGTTTTGTAATTCAGTTCAAGGGTAGCGGTTTTTACATTCCCTCTATAAGTGATATCTTATGATAAGTGTCTTTTTCTGTGTGACTTATTTCACTTAGAATCGTCGTACCTAAATGCACTCATCATGCTGCTACTAGCCTTATGACGTTGATTTCATGGCTGAGTGATATTCCATTGTACATAAGGACCACAACTTCTTTATCCATTTTTCTCTTTCCTGGGATATTTAAGGTGTAACGAAGTGGAGGTTCTTGTCAACAGAGCAGCCCTAAACTTTGGGGTGCCTGTGTCTTGCTGATTTTTAGTTTTCCCAATTTATACGCCCATGAGTGGAAGTGCCCTGTGCTCTCTAAGCTGAATTTTTTAGATGTTTCAGGACACACCGTACACTTCTCCAGAGTGGCTGTTGGCAATTTACATCCCTCCCATCAGCGTAGCCAGGCTCCCGTTTCTCCATGGCCTGTCCTGCATTTCTGGTTTTGACACTTTATTCAGCATGGCCCTTTTGACCGATGGGAAGCGAGACTTCTTTGTAGCGCTGATTTGCCTTTCCAGGTTGCTTGGTTGGCCAAAAAGGGCGTATGCGTTTTTTCCTGAATATATTCAGGAAAAAACGCATACGCCCTTTTTGGCCAAGGGCATCATTGTCGAGGTTTTGCCGCTTTTCCTGTGCTTTAAAGGCGATTCGAATCTCCCTCCTGAAATCTGTTTCCTGCAATTCTGCCTTGCTTTCCAATCCTCTTCGTTGCCTTCCCTCAATATATTTGTGGACGAGAGTTATCATTTATAAGTCTGCAGGTTTGTGAATTGCAGTGCCCCTGAGCTCCATTTTTCAACTCGCTTTCTTGGGAGCTGGCCGCAAAAGCGCAGGATTGCTTCAGGCCCTATTCTGGTCCCGGGCGGCAGGCTGAGCCTGTGGTTAATTCTTCTTCCTGATGGGGAAGTAGAGTGACCTGTGCCTGTCCCAACACCTAGAGCTAGTCTCTCATTGGTTCCCACTCTTCCCGTTAATCCTCAGGACAAATTGCAACCTGTACGGAACAAGAGGTTAAAGGTGCTGATTCTCCAAGGAGGGAGATGGCTACTAAAGCGGCTGGAATGGCGAACCCGAGCATAAGGAGATGAGAAATGAGGTGCGTTTTGGAAACCTTTCCCGATCACACGGTGTACCATCTTCTGGGTTTCTCATGCATGTTTTCGATGTAGGAAGATGCCCTTGAACCTGGAGATTTGGGACCCATGGGATGGGAACCACGCAGTATTACTTTAAAGGGTCTGCGTTTCCTCACCCAACCTCACCAAACCTCTCAGCCCCAAGAGTGTCCACCCTTATGTCTCCATCAGCTGTGGGTCTAGATATGGTCAATCCAGGTGGCATCACAGCCCCTGAACGAATTTTGTAAGAATTTCTCTCTCTTTCACTGTCTTTGTTTCACGGGTTTTTAAAAGTAATTGATTTTTATAATGGGGTTTAGCTGCTTTTCACTGCTGTGTTTCTGCCGCTTTACACCCACTTGACTCACTTACAGAGAGATATCAAAACATAGGTTTTAAGCTTCTTACTAGTCAGATATATTTTTGGGAGGTGAATAGGGGGTGTTGAGTCCAATTCACTGATCAAGGAGTAGGTCTTGGCTATTACATATTGGGTTTATGGAACGGTATCTGACCTAATTTGAAACCCTTGTTTTATGCATCACCCCACCTCACCTTTCCCGTTAAGCAGCCATAGTGTGTTTTCTAAACGTGGGACTCTGTTCTGTTTTGTAGTTCAGTTCAAGGGTAGCGGTTTTTACATTCCCTCTATAAGTGATATCTTATGATAAGTGTCTTTTTCTGTGTGACTTATTTCACTTAGAATCGTCGTACCTAAATCCACTCATCATGCTGCTACTAGCCTTATGACGTTGATTTCATGGCTGAGTGATATTCCATTGTACATAAGGACCACAACTTCTTTATCCATTTTTCTCTTTCCTGGGATATTTAAGGTGTAACGAAGTGGAGGTTCTTGTCAACAGAGCAGCCCTAAACTTTGGGGTGCCTGTGTCTTGCTGATTTTTAGTTTTCCCAGTTTATACGCCCATGAGTGGAAGTGCCCTGTGCTCTCTAAGCTGAGTTTTTTAGATGTTTCAGGACACACCGTACACTTCTCCAGAGTGGCTGTTGGCAATTTACATCCCTCCCATCAGCGTAGCCAGGCTCCCGTTTCTCCATGGCCTGTCCTGCATTTCTGGTTTTGACACTTTATTCAGCATGGCCCTTTTGACCGATGGGAATCGAGACTTCTTTGTAGCGCTGATTTGCCTTTCCAGGTTGCTTGGTTGGCCAAAAAGGGCGTATGCGTTTTTTCCTGAATATATTCAGGAAAAAACGCATACGCCCTTTTTGGCCAAGGGCATCATTGTCGAGGTTTTGCCGCTTTTCCTGTGCTTTAAAGGCGATTCGAATCTCCCTCCTGAAATCTGTTTCCTGCAATTCTGCCTTGCTTTCCAATCCTCTTCGTTGCCTTCCCTCAATATATTTGTGGACGAGAGTTATCATTTATAAGTCTGCAGGTTTGTGAATTGCAGTGCCCCTGAGCTCCATTTTTCAACTCGCTTTCTTGGGAGCTGGCCGCAAAAGCGCAGGATTGCTTCAGGCCCTATTCTGGTCCCGGGCGGCAGGCTGAGCCTGTGGTTAATTGTTCTTCCTGATGGGGAAGTAGAGTGACCTGTGCCTGTCCCAACACCTAGAGCTAGTCTCTCATTGGTTCCCACTCTTCCCGTTCATCCTCAGGACAAATTGCAACCTGTACGGAACAGGAGGTTAAAGGTGCTGATTCTCCAAGGAGGGAGATTGCTACTAAAGCGGCTTGAATGGCGAACCCGAGCATAAGGAGATGAGAAATGAGGTGCGTTTTGGAAACCTTTCCCGATCACACGGTGTACCATCTTCTGGGTTTCTCATGCATGTTTTCGATGTAGGAAGATGCCCTTGAACCTGGAGATTTGGGACCCATGGGATGGGAACCACGCAGTATTACTTTAAAGGGTCTGCGTTTCCTCACCCAACCTCACCAAACCTCTCAGCCCCAAGAGTGTGCACCCGTATGTCTCCATCAGCTGTGGGTCTAGATATGGTCAATCCAGGTGGCATCACAGCCCCTGAACGAATTTTGTAAGAATTTCTCTCTCTTTCACTGTCTTTGTTTCACGGGTTTTTAAAAGTAATTGATTTTTATCATGGGGTTTAGCTGCTTTTCACTGCTGTGTTTCTGCCGCTTTACACCCACTTGACTCACTTACAGAGAGATATCAAAACATAGGTTTTAAGATTGTTACTAGTCAGATATATTCTTGGGCGTTGAATAGGGGGTGTTGAGTCCAATTCACTGATCAAGGAGTAGGTCTTGTCTATTACATATTGGGTTTATGGAACGGTATCTGACCTAATTTGAAACCCTTGTTTTATGCATCACCCCACCTCACCTTTCCCGTTAAGCAGCCATAGTGTGTTTTCTAAACGTGGGACTCTGTTCTGTTTTGTAATTCAGTTCAAGGGTAGCGGTTTTTACATTCCCTCTATAAGTGATATCTTATGATAAGTGTCTTTTTCTGTGTGACTTATTTCACTTAGAATCGTCGTACCTAAATCCACTCATCATGCTGCTACTAGCCTTATGACGTTGATTTCATGGCTGAGTGATATTCCATTGTACATAAGGACCACAACTTCTTTATCCATTTTTCTCTTTCCTGGGATATTTAAGGTGTAACGAAGTGGAGGTTCTTGTCAACAGAGCAGCCGTAAACTTTGGGGTTCCTGTGTCTTGCTGATTTTTAGTTTTCCCAGTTTATACGCCCATGAGTGGAAGTGCCCTGTGCTCTCTAAGCTGAGTTTTTTAGATGTTTCAGGACACACCGTACACTTCTCCAGAGTGGCTGTTGGCAATTTACATCCCTCCCATCAGCGTAGCCAGGCTCCCGTTTCTCCATGGCCTGTCCTGCATTTCTGGTTTTGACACTTTATTCAGCATGGCCCTTTTGACCGATGGGAAGCGAGACTTCTTTGTAGCGCTGATTTGCCTTTCCAGGTTGCTTGGTTGGCCAAAAAGGGCGTATGCGTTTTTTCCTGAATATATTCAGGAAAAAACGCATACGCCCTTTTTGGCCAAGGGCATCATTGTCGTGGTTTTGCCGCTTTTCCTGTGCTTTAAAGGCGATTCGAATCTCCCTCCTGAAATCTGTTTCCTGCAATTCTGCCTTGCTTTCCAATCCTCTTCGTTGCCTTCCCTCAATATATTTGTGGACGAGAGTTATCATTTATAAGTCTGCAGGTTTGTGAATTGCAGTGCCCCTGAGCTCCATTTTTCAACTCGCTTTCTTGGGAGCTGGCCGCAAAAGCGCAGGATTGCGTCAGGCCCTATTCTGGTCCCAGGCGGCAGGCTGAGCCTGTGGTTAATTCTTCTTCCTAATGGGGAAGTAGAGTGACCTGTGCCTGTCCCAACACCTAGAGCTAGTCTCTCATTGGTTCCCACTCTTCCCGTTCATCCTCAGGACAAATTGCAACCTGTACGGAACAGGAGGTTAAAGGTGCTGATTCTCCAAGGAGGGAGATTGCTACTAAAGCGGCTGGAATGGCGAACCCGAGCATAAGGAGATGAGAAATGAGGTGCGTTTTGGAAACCTTTCCCGATCACACGGTGTACCATCTTCTGGGTTTCTCATGCATGTTTTCGATGTAGGAAGATGCCCTTGAACCTGGAGATTTGGGACCCATGGGATGGATATCACGCAGTATTACTTTAAAGGGTCTGCGTTTCCTCACCCAACCTCACCAAACCTCTCAGCCCCAAGAGTGTCCACCCTTATGTCTCCATCAGCTGTGGGTCTAGATATGGTCAATCAAGGTGGCATCACAGCCCCTGAACGAATTTTGTAAGAATTTCTCTCTCTTTCACTGTCTTTGTTTCACGGGTTTTTAAAAGTAATTGATTTTTATAATGGGGTTTAGCTGCTTTTCACTGCTGTGTTTCTGCCGCTTTACACCCACTTGACTCACTTACAGAGAGATATCAAAACATAGGTTTTAAGCTTCTTACTAGTCAGATATATTCTTGGGCGGTGAATAGGGGGTGTTGAGTCCAATTCACTGATCAAGGAGTAGGTCTTGTCTATTACATATTGGGTTTATGGAACGGTATCTGACCTAATTTGAAACCCTTGTTTTATGCATCACCCCACCTCACCTTTCCCGTTAAGCAGCCATAGTGTGTTTTCTAAACGTGGGACTCTGGTCTGTTTTGTAATTCAGTTCAAGGGTAGCGGTTTATACATTCCCTCTATAAGTGATATCTTATGATAAGTGTCTTTTTCTGTGTGACTTATTTCACTTAGAATCGTCGTACCTAAATCCACTCATCATGCTGCTACTAGCCTTATGACGTTGATTTCATGGCTGAGTGATATTCCATTGTACATAAGGACCACAACTTCTTTATCCATTTTTCTCTTTCCTGGGATATTTAAGGTGTAACGAAGTGGAGGTTCTTGTCAACAGAGCAGCCCTAAACTTTGGGGTGCCTGTGTCTTGCTGATTTTTAGTTTTCCCAATTTATACGCCCATGAGTGGAAGTGCCCTGTGCTCTCTAAGCTGAGTTTTTTAGATGTTTCAGGACACACCGTACACTTCTCCAGAGTGGCTGTTGGCAATTTACATCCCTCCCATCAGCGTAGCCAGGCTCCCGTTTCTCCATGGCCTGTCCTGCATTTCTGGTTTTGACACTTTATTCAGCATGGCCCTTTTGACCGATGGGAAGCGAGACTTCTTTGTAGCGCTGATTTGCCTTTCCAGGTTGCTTGGTTGGCCAAAAAGGGCGTATGCGTTTTTTCCTGAATATATTCAGGAAAAAACGCATACGCCCTTTTTGGCCAAGGGCATCATTGTCGAGGTTTTGCCGCTTTTCCTGTGCTTTAAAGGCGATTCGAATCTCCCTCCTGAAATCTGTTTCCTGCAATTCTGCCTTGCTTTCCAATCCTCTTCGTTGCCTTCCCTCAATATATTTGTGGACGAGAGTTATCATTTATAAGTCTGCAGGTTTGTGAATTGCAGTGCCCCTGAGCTCCATTTTTCAACTCGCTTTCTTGGGAGCTGGCCGCAAAAGCGCAGGATTGCTTCAGGCCCTATTCTGGTCCCAGGCGGCAGGCTGAGCCTGTGGTTAATTCTTCTTCCTAATGGGGAAGTAGAGTGACCTGTGCCTGTCCCAACACCTAGAGCTAGTCTCTCATTGGTTCCCACTCTTCCCGTTCATCCTCAGGACAAATTGCAACCTGTACGGAACAGGAGGTTAAAGGTGCTGATTCTCCAAGGAGGGAGATTGCTACTAAAGCGGCTGGAATGGCGAACCCGAGCATAAGGAGATGAGAAATGAGGTGCGTTTTGGAAACCTTTCCCGATCACACGGTGTACCATCTTCTGGGTTTCTCATGCATGTTTTCGATGTAGGAAGATGCCCTTGAACCTGGAGATTTGGGACCCATGGGATGGATATCACGCAGTATTACTTTAAAGGGTCTGCGTTTCCTCACCCAACCTCACCAAACCTCTCAGCCCCAAGAGTGTCCACCCTTATGTCTCCATCAGCTGTGGGTCTAGATATGGTCAATCCAGGTGGCATCACAGCCCCTGAACGAATTTTGTAAGAATTTCTCTCTCTTTCACTGTCTTTGTTTCACGGGTTTTTAAAAGTAATTGATTTTTATAATGGGGTTTAGCTGCTTTTCACTGCTGTGTTTCTGCCGCTTTACACCCACTTGACTCACTTACAGAGAGATATCAAAACATAGGTTTTAAGCTTCTTACTAGTCAGATATATTCTTGGGCGGTGAATAGGGGGTGTTGAGTCCAATTCACTGATCAAGGAGTAGGTCTTGTCTATTACATATTGGGTTTATGGAACGGTATCTGACCTAATTTGAAACCCTTGTTTTATGCATCACCCCACCTCACCTTTCCCGTTAAGCAGCCATAGTGTGTTTTCTAAACGTGGGACTCTGTTCTGTTTTGTAATTCAGTTCAAGGGTAGCGGTTTTTACATTCCCTCTATAAGTGATATCTTATGATAAGTGTCTTTTTCTGTGTGACTTATTTCACTTAGAATCGTCGTACCTAAATCCACTCATCATGCTGCTACTAGCCTTATGACGTTGATTTCATGGCTGAGTGATATTCCATTGTACATAAGGACCACAACTTCTTTATCCATTTTTCTCTTTCCTGGGATATTTAAGGTGTAACGAAGTGGAGGTTCTTGTCAACAGAGCAGCCCTAAACTTTGGGGTGCCTGTGTCTTGCTGATTTTTAGTTTTCCCAATTTATACGCCCATGAGTGGAAGTGCCCTGTGCTCTCTAAGCTGAGTTTTTTAGATGTTTCAGGACACACCGTACACTTCTCCAGAGTGGCTGTTGGCAATTTACATCCCTCCCATCAGCGTAGCCAGGCTCCCGTTTCTCCATGGCCTGTCCTGCATTTCTGGTTTTGACACTTTATTCAGCATGGCCCTTTTGACCGATGGGAAGCGAGACTTCTTTGTAGCGCTGATTTGCCTTTCCAGGTTGCTTGGTTGGCCAAAAATGGCGTATGCGTTTTTTCCTGAATATATTCAGGAAAAAACGCATACGCCCTTTTTGGCCAAGGGCATCATTGTCGAGGTTTTGCCGCTTTTCCTGTGCTTTAAAGGCGATTCGAATCTCCCTCCTGAAATCTGTTTCCTGCAATTCTGCCTTGCTTTCCAATCCTCTTCGTTGCCTTCCCTCAATATATTTGTGGACGAGAGTTATCATTTATAAGTCTGCAGGTTTGTGAATTGCAGTGCCCCTGAGCTCCATTTTTCAACTCGCTTTCTTGGGAGCTGGCCGCAAAAGCGCAGGATTGCTTCAGGCCCTATTCTGGTCCCGGGCGGCAGGCTGAGCCTGTGGTTAATTCTTCTTCCTGATGGGGAAGTAGAGTGACCTGTGCCTGTCCCAACACCTAGAGCTAGTCTCTCATTGGTTCCCACTCTTCCCGTTCATCCTCAGGACAAATTGCAACCTGTACGGAACAGGAGGTTAAAGGTGCTGATTCTCCAAGGAGGGAGATTGCTACTAAAGCGGCTGGAATGGCGAACCCGAGCATAAGGAGATGAGAAATGAGGTGCGTTTTGGAAACCTTTCCCGATCACACGGTGTACCATCTTCTGGGTTTCTCATGCATGTTTTCGATGTAGGAAGATGCCCTTGAACCTGGAGATTTGGGACCCATGGGATGGATATCACGCAGTATTACTTTAAAGGGTCTGCGTTTCCTCACCCAACCTCACCAAACCTCTCAGCCCCAAGAGTGTCCACCCTTATGTCTCCATCAGCTGTGGGTCTAGATATGGTCAATCCGGGTGGCATCACAGCCCCTGAACGAATTTTGTAAGAATTTCTCTCTCTTTCACTGTCTTTGTTTCACGGGTTTTTAAAAGTAATTGATTTTTATAATGGGGTTTAGCTGCTTTTCACTGCTGTGTTTCTGCCGCTTTACACCCACTTGACTCACTTACAGAGAGATATCAAAACATAGGTTTTAAGCTTCTTACTAGTCAGATATATTCTTGGGCGGTGAATAGGGGGTGTTGAGTCCAATTCACTGATCAAGGAGTAGGTCTTGTCTATTACATATTGGGTTTATGGAACGGTATCTGACCTAATTTGAAACCCTTGTTTTATGCATCACCCCACCTCACCTTTCCCGTTAAGCAGCCATAGTGTGTTTTCTAAACGTGGGACTCTGTTCTGTTTTGTAGTTCAGTTCAAGGGTAGCGGTTTTTACATTCCCTCTATAAGTGATATCTTATGATAAGTGTCTTTTTCTGTGTGACTTATTTCACTTAGAATCGTCGTACCTAAATCCACTCATCATGCTGCTACTAGCCTTATGACGTTGATTTCATGGCTGAGTGATATTCCATTGTACATAAGGACCACAACTTCTTTATCCATTTTTCTCTTTCCTGGGATATTTAAGGTGTAACGAAGTGGAGGTTCTTGTCAACAGAGCAGCCCTAAACTTTGGGGTGCCTGTGTCTTGCTGATTTTTAGTTTTCCCAATTTATACGCCCATGAGTGGAAGTGCCCTGTGCTCTCTAAGCTGAGTTTTTTAGATGTTTCAGGACACACCGTACACTTCTCCAGAGTGGCTGTTGGCAATTTACATCCCTCCCATCAGCGTAGCCAGGCTCCCGTTTCTCCATGGCCTGTCCTGCATTTCTGGTTTTGACACTTTATTCAGCATGGCCCTTTTGACCGATGGGAAGCGAGACTTCTTTGTAGCGCTGATTTGCCTTTCCAGGTTGCTTGGTTGGCCAAAAAGGGCGTATGCGTTTTTTCCTGAATATATTCAGGAAAAAACGCATACGCCCTTTTTGGCCAAGGGCATCATTGTCGAGGTTTTGCCGCTTTTCCTGTGCTTTAAAGGCGATTCGAATCTCCCTCCTGAAATCTGTTTCCTGCAATTCTGCCTTGCTTTCCAATCCTCTTCGTTGCCTTCCCTCAATATATTTGTGGACGAGAGTTATCAATTATAAGTCTGCAGGTTTGTGAATTGCAGTGCCCCTGAGCTCCATTTTTCAACTCGCTTTCTTGGGAGCTGGCCGCAAAAGCGCAGGATTGCTTCAGGCCCTATTCTGGTCCCGGGCGGCAGGCTGAGCCTGTGGTTAATTCTTCTTCCTGATGGGAAAGTAGAGTGACCTGTGCCTGTCCCAACACCTAGAGCTAGTCTCTCATTGGTTCCCACTCTTCCCGTTCATCCTCAGGACAAATTGCAACCTGTACGGAACAGGAGGTTAAAGGTGCTGATTCTCCAAGGAGGGAGATTGCTACTAAAGCGGCTGGAATGGCGACCCCGAGCATAAGGAGATGAGAAATGAGGTGCGTTTTGGAAACCTTTCCCGATCACACGGTGTACCATCTTCTGGGTTTCTCATGCATGTTTTCGATGTAGGAAGATGCCCTTGAACCTGGAGATTTGGGACCCATGGGATGGGAACCACGCAGTATTACTTTAAAGGGTCTGCGTTTCCTCACCCAACCTCACCAAACCTCTCAGCCCCAAGAGTGTCCACCCTTATGTCTCCATCTTCTGTGGGTCTAGATATGGTCAATCCAGGTGGCATCACCGCCCCTGAACGAATTTTGTAAGAATTTCCCTCTCTTTCACTGTCTTTGTTTCACGGGTTTTTAAAAGTAATTGATTTTTATAATGGGGTTTAGCTGCTTTTCACTGCTGTGTTTCTGCCGCTTTACACCCACTTGACTCACTTACAGAGAGATATCAAAACATAGGTTTTAAGATTCTTACTAGTCAGATATATTCTTGGGCGGTGAATAGGGGGTGTTGAGTCCAATTCACTGATCAAGGAGTAGGTCTTGTCTATTACATATTGGGTTTATGGAACGGTATCTGACCTAATTTGAAACCCTTGTTTTATGCATCACCCCACCTCACCTTTCCCGTTAAGCAGCCACAGTGTGTTTTCTAAACGTGGGACTCTGTTCTGTTTTGTAATTCAGTTCAAGGGTAGCGGTTTTTACATTCCCTCTATAAGTGATATCTTATGATAAGTGTCTTTTTCTGTGTGACTTATTTCACTTAGAATCGTCGTACCTAAATCCACTCATCATGCTGCTACTAGCCTTATGACGTTGATTTCATGGCTGAGTGATATTCCATTGTACATAAGGACCACAACTTCTTTATCCATTTTTCTCTTTCCTGGGATATTTAAGGTGTAACGAAGTGGAGGTTCTTGTCAACAGAGCAGCCCTAAACTTTGGGGTGCCTGTGTCTTGCTGATTTTTAGTTTTCCCAATTTATACGCCCATGAGTGGAAGTGCCCTGTGCTCTCTAAGCTGAGTTTTTTAGATGTTTCAGGACACACCGTACACTTCTCCAGAGTGGCTGTTGGCAATTTACATCCCTCCCATCAGCGTAGCCAGGCTCCCGTTTCTCCATGGCCTGTCCTGCATTTCTGGTTTTGACACTTTATTCAGCATGGCCCTTTTGACCGATGGGAAGCGAGACTTCTTTGTAGCGCTGATTTGCCTTTCCAGGTTGCTTGGTTGGCCAAAAAGGGCGTATGCGTTTTTTCCTGAATATATTCAGGAAAAAACGCATACGCCCTTTTTGGCCAAGGGCATCATTGTCGAGGTTTTGCCGCTTTTCCTGTGCTTTAAAGGCGATTCGAATCTCCCTCCTGAAATCGGTTTCCTGCAATTCTGCCTTGCTTTCCAGTCCTCTTCGTTGCCTTCCCTCAATATATTTGTGGACGAGAGTTATCATTTATAAGTCTGCAGGTTTGTGAATTGCAGTGCCCCTGAGCTCCATTTTTCAACTCGCTTTCTTGGGAGCTGGCCGCAAAAGCGCAGGATTGCTTCAGGCCCTATTCTGGTCCCGGGCGGCAGGCTGAGCCTGTGGTTAATTCTTCTTCCTGATGGGGAAGTAGAGTGACCTGTGCCTGTCCCAACACCTAGAGCTAGTCTCTCATTGGTTCCCACTCTTCCCGTTCATCCTCAGGACAAATTGCAACCTGTACGGAACAGGAGGTTAAAGGTGCTGATTCTCCAAGGAGGGAGATTGCTACTAAAGCGGCTGGAATGGCGAACCCGAGCATAAGGAGATGAGAAATGAGGTGCGTTTTGGAAACCTTTCCCGATCACACGGTGTACCATCTTCTGGGTTTCTCATGCATGTTTTCGATGTAGGAAGATGCCCTTGAACCTGGAGATTTGGGACCCATGGGATGGGAACCACGCAGTATTACTTTAAAGGGTCTGCGTTTCCTCACCCAACCTCACCAAACCTCTCAGCCCCAAGAGTGTGCACCCGTATGTCTCCATCAGCTGTGGGTCTAGATATGGTCAATCCAGGTGGCATCACAGCCCCTGAACGAATTTTGTAAGAATTTCTCTCTCTTTCACTGTCTTTGTTTCACGGGTTTTTAAAAGTAATTGATTTTTATCATGGGGTTTAGCTGCTTTTCACTGCTGTGTTTCTGCCGCTTTACACCCACTTGACTCACTTACAGAGAGATATCAAAACATAGGTTTTAAGATTGTTACTAGTCAGATATATTCTTGGGCGTTGAATAGGGGGTGTTGAGTCCAATTCACTGATCAAGGAGTAGGTCTTGTCTATTACATATTGGGTTTATGGAAC